>NW_015387132.1:71488-92988 GCF_001527695.2 Protobothrops mucrosquamatus | reverse complement strand
TTTTCTCAATAAGTCTTTGTTTTTGTTTCTTACGTAATTGATACGCTAACCATCTTCCAGGTTTATCTGCATTGCAAAATGTATTATGTTTCATATATTTCAGATTGATAGCAATTTGATCAGAAAGCAACATATTATACTGTTCTTTCAGCATTACAATAGATGCCTTTAAACTCTTATCCATTGGATTTAAGGAGAAGGCTTTTTCTTTTATTTTTATCTCTTGCTCAATATCTTTATAATTTTGCTGCTGTTTTCGCTTATAAGCAGAATTCATTGAAATTAAGGCACCCCTCATAACTGCTTTGCTTGCGTCCCAAACCATCGATATAGGGGTGCCCTTATTCATATTCAACGCGAAAAATTCTTTTAAATAATCCTTAAGTTTCTGCACATTTGTTTCATAGTTCAGTAAATTCTCATTCAATCTCCAAGTCCTTCTACTACCTCCATCAGTTGAAATCTCCATCCATACAGGACTATGGTCCGACAGGATCTTAGGAAAAATCTTCACCTTCTTAACCCTAGGCATCAAGTCAGTAGTAATCAAAATAAAGTCAATTCTGGAGTAAGATTGATGCCTATCCGAAAAAAAAGTGAAATCACTTTCTCCCGTATTCCTTTCACGCCATATGTCTCTTAACTCAAGGTCTTCCTGCAAAGCAAAAAAACTTTTAGGCAATTTAATTTGCATTGAGGTCTTAGCTGAAGTCTTTTTATCTCTTTTTGGATCTATTACACCATTCCAATCTCCCATCATAATAACCGATTTATAATCCAATTGCATTATCTTTTGGTGCAAAACAGTAAAAAATTGCTTTTGTTGTTGATATAAATTTGGTGCATATAAGCCCACAAGAAGACATTTTTTCCCATTCAAAATGGTTTCCACAAGTAGAGATCTTCCTTCTGCATCAGCATCTATTAATTTTGGCATCAGTTCCTTTTTAATATAAAAAACTACACCTGCTTTTTTCTTTTGAGAGGAGGCCGCAAAATGTAAACCCAATTTAGGATTAAATAGATACTTTTGATCTTTTAATGTAATGTGCGTCTCTTGTAGACATATAATATAATTCTTACGCTGCTTCAAATAATAAAATATTTTTCTCCTTTTTTGTGGTGAATTCAATCCATTCACATTTAAAGATATTAACTTAACCATCCTTTGGTTTTTGGAGCTTCTGAATCATCCCTTGAAGATCCATTGTAACAGATCTTTTAGGTCTGGCCCCTCCCACTGGCTCCGAAGTAGTTGAACTTGTTTGGGGCATAGCCTCTTTCTGTTGTTCTCTTTCTTTGCGCTTATGAGCCGCACGTGTCATTCTCTGGTCTTTTGGATCCTGTTTTGCCTCCAACACTTGTAAGTTCTGAAAATCTCCTGCAGATAGTGACATAGCTCCAGGTAAATCCACAATCAGTTGTTCTACTCCTTCTTCTGTTCCTTTAGCTGGTGATGTAGAAGATGAATCAGCTTTCAGAACCGTTAGATAAAAATTTCTTGCCTTCTGTAATGTATTGAGTCTATAACGGTTCCCAGCAAATGTAAAGGCCATTCCAACTGGTATTTCCCATCTAAAAGGTATTTGCTGCTTCTTCAACTCCTGAGCCAAGAAAGCAAACTCATTTCTTTTTAAAAAAATCTTTGAAGGTATTTCTTTCAAAAGTATAATATCCTGAGCAGCAATCTGAAATCTCTGTTGGTAAAAGGCCTGTATAATTTCATTTCGACGTACTTTTCTAGAAAAATAACAACATCCCTAGGCTGTTTTCTCTGACGTGCAACCCATGAATTGACTCTAAATATTTTTTCAATCTCTCCATAGATAATTTCAGGGTCACAGTCTAAAACCAACGCTAGAGCAGCTGATACCTCTTCTCTCAATTTCTCCTGTACATTTTCTTGAAGGCCTCTAATTCTTATTGCATGTTCCATCTCTCTGAATTGTGACATCACAATATCATTTTGAGTAATCTCTATACTCTCTTCTACTTTTTCCATTCTCTTCTCCATCCCTTCCATTTTTTCTCCCACTTCCTCCACACGATTCTCTATACGATCCATATGAAAAGCAAAGCCCTGAAAGATTTGAGACATACTCTCACAAAGTTCATCATTCTTTTTAGCAAGAAGCTCTTCTGTCTCCACTCTCATTTGTTGTACAATTTGTTTGGACATCTGCATCTGCATCTGCATCAAAGAATCCTGCAAGTCCTTTAAAGTAATATAAGGTGGTGAGGAGGGTGGAGGAGTTTTAGCTCTTTGTTGCGTAGTTTGTACAGCTGGAGAGGAAACAGCTGATGTAAGTGGTGCAGGGACTACACCTCGTTTAGAAGCCATTCTTAAATTTAAGAAAAATCTTAATATAAAATTTAAAGCAGCAGAAAGTCAGACAGATTTTACTTTAATTTTTCCTTATTTTTTGAGAATTCTTTACAATCTTTACGATGTAGCAATCCACAACCGGAAGGAAAGTGAAAGTGTCTCTTTAGAACAAAGAAGCGGCTAAGCCGCACCCATTTTTTTCCTCCAAAAGTTAACTTTCAGTTTTCAATCATTTGAGAAGAGTACTTAATCTTCTGAGTCACAGTTTTAATTTATTTGTAAAAATGTCCAAGTCTCCTAGTTAGCTCCGTCTGTTAAAAGTACTCACAAATAAATTCCGAAAAAACATCAGAGGTGGAGACGTCGTCTGGCTTCGCTAATAGCGAAGACATCCCGATCTGCGGAGGAACTCTGAGCTCCGGAGGAGTTCTCACCTTCGCCTCGCTGGAAGCACCCAGGGAGACTAGGGAACTCGACTCCTACTCCAGAGTAAGCTCTCCTTCTCTCCTTTGCCCGGAGAGAAGTTTCAAACTGCCAAACAGCTGATACGCACTGTTTTGGCTAATTTTTACACAGTCCCGGACGGGAGGCTGTCAAACAACCCCCTTCGGCAGCTGCCGAGCCAACCGGAAGTCAAATCTAGGGAGCTTTAGTTCTATGGTGACCAGATTGATGATCCTTACTATGGGGAAAGGCCCCAAGAATTTTGGTCCTGATGTTAGCAGTCTTGACAGAGCTGGCAGATGCAATCTCAGAACCATTCTACCATATCTTTCAAAAATCCTGGAAAATCAGAGAACTACTTGAGGACTGGAAAGAGCTGATGCGGTTCCCATCTTCAAAAAAGGGGGGAAAACCAGACCCAGGAAAGTACAGACCAATCAGCCTAACATCAATACCCCGGAAGATACTAGAAAAGATAACAAAAAACAGATCTGCAAACATCTAGAAACAAATAAATTTATAATTAGAAATCAGCATGGGTTTGTTAAAAACAGATCAGGCCAAACCAATCTTATTTCATTTTTTGAGAAAGTGACTGAATTAGTAGACCAGCAAAATGCTATGGACATTATTGTCTACTTTGTTGAATGCCTTACTGAAGTCTAAGTATACTTAGACT
The DNA here is from genome assembly GCF_001527695.2 of Protobothrops mucrosquamatus. Classification (NCBI taxonomy): domain Eukaryota; kingdom Metazoa; phylum Chordata; class Lepidosauria; order Squamata; family Viperidae; genus Protobothrops; species Protobothrops mucrosquamatus. The sequence continues at coordinate 89,539 of NW_015387132.1, read as the reverse complement.
TCAGTAAGGCATTCAACAAAGTAGACAATAAGCTTGGTAAGCTAGAAAAAAGTGGGATAGATAGCATCACCATCAGATGGATTTGTAACTGGCTGACAAACCGTACTCAATGAATAGTCCTTAATGGTACTACATCTACATGGAGAGAAGTAAGCTGTGAGGCACCACAAGGTTCCGTCTTAGGCCCAGTATTCTTCAATATCTTCATAAATGACTTAGATGAGGGAATAGAAGGGGAACTTATCAAATTTGCAGATGATACTAAGCTGGCAGGAATAGCCAACATCCGAGGTGATAGGCTCAAGATCCATATGAATCTCAACAGACTTGAACACTGGGCCCTATCTAACAAAATAAAATTCAACGTAAAGTAAAGTCTTATACTTAGACAAGAAAAACCAAAAGTACACATACAGATTAGATGAAACCTGGCTTAATAGCAGTAACTGTGGGAGGGATCTTGGAATCCTAGTGGGCTATGAATTAAATATGAGCTAGTTGTAAGGTTCTGCCTCAACTAATACTCCCAAGAAAGCAGAACTCTTGAAACTGGCATTGTTTCAAAAGGAACTTTTATTGAGAGATAGTGAAAGCAGAAAGGCTAGGCAAGATCTGAATAATTCCCACCTGAAATGTTACATTAAAAAAATGTTACATTCAAAACCTCTCCCAGGCACCCAACTGCCCAGTCCAAATCCAGCCAATCCACAGGTGTGAAGTTGTTATGGGAACTGGCAGTTGAAGGAGTGATAAAACTCAATTCCCAGGCATTGCATCTTCTTCTCAGTGGAGCAGAGATAAGGCAGATGGCCCCAGGCACATTTCTCCCCCCTTTCACACCCAAAGAGATACATCAAAGGTTGAAAGAACAAAGCAAAAGAAGCACATACAGAGCCCATGATCTCCCCTCTCCTAACAGAAGAAGAGCCTCCCTCCTCCAAACAGAATGGCAGAGCCCCAAAAATGATTTCAGGGACCTGAGACTAGTAGTGTGCGGTGGCTGCCAAAAAAGCTAATACACTCCTAAGTTGCATTAACAGAGGGATTGAATCAATATCACATGAGGTACTAATACCATTCTATAAAGCTTTAGTAAGACCACACCTAGAATACCGCACCCAGTTTTTGTCACCACACTATAAAAAAGATGTTGAGACTCTAGAAAGAGTGCAGAGAAGAGCAACAAAGATGATTAGGGGACTGGAGAATAGAACATATGAAGAACTGGGCATTGTTACTTTAGTAAAAAGAACAACTAGGGGTGATATGATAGCAGTGTTCCAATATTTGGGGGGGGTCAAACTATCTTCCAAAGCACCCAAAGGCCAGACAAGGTACAAGGGATGGCTTAATAGCAATAACTGTCGGGTTACCTGTCATTCAGTGGGGTACCACAAGGTTCCATCTTAGGCCCAGTACTCTTCAATATCTTCATAAATGACTTAGATGAGGGAATAGAAGGGGAACACATCAAATTTGCAAATGATACTAAGCTCGCAGGAATAGCCAACATACCAGAAGACAAGCTCAGGATCTAAAAAGGTCTTGACAGATTTGAACAACAGGCCCTATCTAACAATTTAACGTGCAGAAAAGCAAGATTATACACCTAGGCAGGAAAAACCAAAGTACGGGTTAGGTGAAACCTCTCTCAAAAACAATGTGAGAGGGACCTTGGAGTCCTAGTGGATGATCATTTAAACATGAGCCAGCAGTGTGTGGCAGCAGCCACAAAACCTAATACAATCCCTAGTTGTATAAATAGAATAGAATCAAAATCACATGAAGTATTAGTACCACTTAATAAATCCTTAGTAAGACCACACCTGGAATTCTGCATCCAGTTTGGTTACCACATTACAAAAAAAAAATATTGAGACTTTCGAAAAAGTGCAGAGAAGAGCAACTAAGATGATTAAAGACCTGGAGACAAAAACATATGAAGAAGAGTTGCAGGGATTGGTATGGCCAGTCTAGAGAAAAGAAGGACTGGGGGGGGGGGGGACATGATCAAAGTATTCCAGTATTTGAGGGGCTACCATGAAAAAATGGGGGTCAACTTATTTTCCAATGCACCAGACGGCAAGACAAGAAACAATGGATGGAAACCAATCAAGAAGAGAAGCAACCTGGAATTAGGGAGAAACTTCCTAACAGTGGAACAGTTTGCCTTCAGAAGTTGTGGGTGCTTCATCACTGGAGGTTTTTAAGAAAAGAATGGACAACCAACTGTCTGAAATGGTATAGGGTCTCTTGCTTGAGCAGAAGACCTCCAAGGTCCCTTCCAGCTGTATTCTGATTGATTGAAACTGACAAATGATTTTTATCTATATTATAAGATCATATGAAAAGAATCTCTTGTCAGCAGTGCTTTTAATATTCTGCCCGAGGAATATGGATTTGACCTCACAATTTCTTTCAGATCTTTATTTCTAATTATATATGAAAATTACATACTGAGTGAACAGAGCTTTTTTCATCTCAGTCTAAATCACATTCTCTCCTTCCACAATGAAAAAAAATATCTTCCTTTCACTTATGATAAAAATTCTGAACTGGGAAAATAAATTAGGTGAAAACACTATTTCTTAAAAGACCTTTTTTCTAAAACAATTTCACTCCTTTTTTTCTATGATATATTTCAGGCATTAGAGAAAATATAGAATAACTATCAGAGTATAGAAGTTACTGCTTCTGAATCTCTTGTTCCATCCTATTCAGACATTATTCCCCCTCTCTTGTCCAACAGCAAAGCTGCTGTTGTATGTATTTTGCAACAAGGAACAATAAAAATGAGTGCATCTTCTAAGGAGATATTTAGCTTACTGTGAATGCATAATTCTTTACTTTCTCCAATATATAATGTATGTTGGGATTTGATTTTCAAAGGTATTGGCATCCCTTTGCATTGGTAGCATTTTCACTGATCCATATTGAAGAAAGTCCATTATTTCCCTCAAATACGTCATTAAGACAAAAAGGTCAGTAAAACATAGTTAGGAAAATACTGCAATTACTATGCCAGCTGGACTGGGAAACTCTTTCAAGTCTGGATAAATCATCTCTGTAGCCTCTATAATAAGTACCTCAGTATTTATTGGAACTGAACGGTCTCACTTATCTTGTAAGGTCAGCTCAGATTGAGTTGGGATTTGTATCAGTGGATTGGAAAAAATGTATTTACAGAAGAAACAACTATTTCGTATGGGGTGGGATAACATTTATTGATTTTATAACTCGATACTTTTCAAGAGGAAATAAAAAAAATTCAGAGCTATTTCAAATAGGCAATTAGATCATTGGAAAGCCTCCAAAAGATATTGCTTTTAACAAATGCTGGGTTGCAAATTACCTCATTTTTGGAAGCTTAAGTGTTGGCTATAACTTGAAAATTGGCCAAGGTTTATACATTTTTCCAATAGGACTGTGCAGAGACTACCCAGTCCTCTGGACGGTTTGGATCCAGGAAGCAACCTGATCTGTTCCAGCCCTCTCAGTATTATTCAATCTGGCTGAGTTTCAGGATCCAGTAAGAAACAAAAGTTATATCATTCTGGGAGTTGGCTATAGCTCATCAATCCAACCAGAGGATATCAGTGATACCCACCATCCCAGCGGGAAGCTATCATAGCTAGGTAGGAAGCCCCAACAGTTTTTTGACCTATGTAAGGTCCTACCTCAATTTCCCTACCAAGAAAGTAGAACTCTTGAAACTTGCATCATTTTAAAAAGGAACTTTTATTGGCAGGTACAGACAGCAGGAAACCTAGGCAAGATCTGAAGGCTTCCCACCTGAATCAATAGGTAAAACCACATAATAGTAACCCCACTCCAACTGTCCATCTGGTCAGTTCAAACAGGCCAATCCATAGGTGACAATGAGGCATGGGAAACAAACTGATAAGGAGCCTCTCTCAAGGTTCTCAGGTCTTCGCAGTTTCCTCCCTCCGCACTGGGATAAGGCAGATGGTCCTGAGGCATTCCATTCACACCCCGAAGAGGATACATGAAAGCAGATAGAGGAAGTGTGCATTACAAACACTACAAGCCCCTTCGCCCCCCTACTTCCCCCTGGGAGAATGGCAGAACCCGACAACCAAAGCACAGAGAATATAGAGAATGAGAAATTTGGGGATTTATAAAATGAGGGTTCTGACATGTTGCCCCTCTAAAAAAATGAGAGATCCACCTGGAGACAGAAAATAATAAAGGGGAGAGAGTTGAAACAACAACGTTAATCAGGCTTATCCAGATAACAGGCATGGAAGCTCTTTAGCAATCTAGGGGCTCTGACATGTTTCTTGTGTACCTACTCATTTTGGGACAGTGGGAGGTCTTTCCACGTTGACCCATGATGTTTCCTGGAGTCTAACATCTCTTTAATTTCAAAATGTTGTTCCCCTTCCACCATAATGGACTGTGGGGGTGGGGCTTCTGCTGGCCTTAAGGGAGAGGTCAGCTCTCATTTAAGCAGGCTGCAATAAAATACAGGGTGAAGTTATTTTAAAGTTTTTGGAAGTTCCAATTCCACTGTTACTGGGTTAATTATGCGTTTTATGGGGAATGGTCCTACGAATTTTGGGCCCAGCTTTTTTGAAGGCTACAAAGACTTTAGGAATGTCGTTGAGAGATATACTTTCCTCCCCACTTTGAATGGTTTTGGTTCCATTTGTTTTTTATTCACCTGTGCCTTATCCAAAGCCTTTCTAACCACAGGCCATGTGTTTTGTAGTTGTTTAATCCACTCCTTCAAGGTGGGGATGGTGGGTTCATTGACAGGTAACTCAGGCATTGGATTGAAACTTTGTCCTGTCGCCACCTGGAACGGGGTGTAACCAGTACTCTAATGCATTGCATTGTTGTAAGCTACTTTCGCGAAGGGCAATAGCTCTGTCCAATTGTCTTGTTGGTAATTAATGAAGCATCTCAGGTATTGTTCTAGTAATGAGTTTGAACGTTCTGTTCCACCATTTGTTTGCGGATGATGACTAGATGACAGGCCTTGACTGGTACCAAGTAGACCCAAAAAGGCTCTCCAGAACTCTGAAGTGAATTAGAGCCCCCTATCTGAAACAATGCATTGTGGGGTCCCTTGCAGTTGCTAAATATGCTGCACAAACAATTTGGCCAAGGCTTTGGCAGTAGGAATTTTCTGGCAGGGTATGAAATGGACCTGTTTGGAGAATACGTCTGTTACTACCCAAATGACAGTATTTCCCGTGCTTTCTGACAGCTCTACTATAAAATCCATAGATATCTCTCTCCAGGGTGCTGAAAGCCTAGCAACCACTTGTAATAGTCCTGGCATTTTTCCCTGTCTCACTTTGCTGCTGCACAGATGGGGCAGCTAGCCACTTAGCTTTCAATGTCCTTTTTTATAGAAGGCCACCACTTGATCAAATGGAGGGTTTTCACGAACCTGAAGTGCCCAGCCACTTTCGAGTCATGGCAAAGCTGCATGAATTTTACTCTCTGGGTTTTTGGCACATATAATTTTTCTCCTACCCAAGGCAGCTCATCCCTCATCAAACAAAGGTGTTTATAGCTAAGGAACCAGTTGTCCTTTTCTAATGCTTGTCTAAACTCAGTTCCTGCTTTGCTGTCCAAAGAGGGTTTCTCTTTGGGTTTTTCCTTTATGATCCTCCATTTTACTATCTGCTGGCATTGGTTTCTTTGCTTGAGCTCTCGTGGTGATGGGGACCACTAATTATTTTGGGGTCATCAAGGGTTTCATCACGTTGGATTTTATGCTATTGTACTGCGGCACACTTGATAGGGCATCGGCTAAAAAGTTCTTTCCCCCAAGATGTATTTAATAGAAACATTGAATCAGTGGAAATATTGGGACCACCAAGCTTATTTTGGGGATATCTTCCTTGGGGGTTTTAGTGCCTCGAGGTTTTTGTGATCAGTCCACATCTGAAAGGGGATTTTGCTCCTTTTCAGGAAATGCCTCCAAATGAGAAGGGCCCAGCACACTACGTACACTTCCTTCTCCCACGCTGCCCATCTCTGTTCAGTATCAGTGAGCTTTTTGGAGGTGTATGCGCAAGGTTGCAATTGCCCTTCCTGATTCTCTTGGAGCAGTACCACTCTCACCACCACATCACTAGCGTCAGATGACAAATGGCTTCTCTGGGTCTGGGTGTTTTAACACTGGCTTGGCAGAAAAAAGCCTCTTTAGCTTCTCAAAAGCATCTTGGCACTCCATAGTCCATTTCAACAGTTGATTGGGTTTTGGCTTGCTCACCCCCATCGTCTTTAGTAGATTAGTGATAGGGAGAATGGTTTGAGTAAAAGAATGAAAGAAACTGTCTGTAGAAGTTCATGAATCCAAGGAAGTTTTGCAACTGCTCCCTTGTGCTGGGCGGCACCCACTCTAACACTGCCCCATACCTTCTCCAGGTCCATCTCTATTCCCTGATGAGAAATCCTATAGTTCAAGTAATCAATTTTTTCTTTGTGGAATTTGCACTTTGAAAGTTTGGCATAGAGGCAGGCTGAATGGAGCTTGTTTAGGACTGCTCTGACCAGTCTGACATGCTCCTCCTTTGTTTCTGTAAATATTAGGATGTCATTCAAATAGACCAAAAACCCCTTATACAGGTGCTCCTGGAGAACCTCATTTATCAGTTGCATGTACACTGCGGGCACCCCTTGCAGCCCAAAAGGCAGCACCCAGAATTGGAAGCACCCCAAGGGGCAATTGAATGCTGTTTTCCACTCATCTCCTTCCTTTATCCTAACTCGATAATACATTTCTCTTAGGTCCAATTTGGAGAATATTTTCCCCTTGGAAAGATGGGCTAGCATAGTGATGGTGAACCTTTTAGGGACTGAATGCCCAACTGCAACCCAAAACCCACTTATTTATCGCCAAGCGCCAGGGCTGCATCAGCACTGTGGTGCCCTCAGGGAGGACAGGTGGGCATGACCCACTGGGTGGGTGTGGCTGCATTGGTCATGGCAGACTGGGTGGGTGTGGCCTGGGTGGGCATGGCCACCTCGATGATGCTCATGGAAGGGAATGCAAGAGAGCCAGGCAGGGTTGGGGGAGATCCAGGGGGTCTCTGGTGGGTGGGGCGGTGGGCAGGAGGCTCATCCTACAGGGTGAGGTGAGGCGAAGCAGGGGGCAGGGCAGGTGTGATGACCCAGGGCACAGCACAGAGGCAATGCAGTCAGCTGGCAATTCAAACAATTCTTTTATTGCTCCAAATTTTCCCCAAATGCTCCCACATTTGCTGGCAAGCCTCCAACAAAAGAACACACACACACCTTCAGCCGACTCTGGCTGAAAGTAGGTTCATATACAGTCTGATTAGCATAAGAAAGTACTCAAGGCCATAGAGATAACAAGGAAGAAAACATAAGCTTAACGATTCTGTTTGAATCCTAGCTTGCCTGAGCAGTTTTCAAAAGAGAGAATCTGAAATACAGTCTGAGGTCTTTAAACATTCAAGTAACATGGTCAGTCAATCCAATAGTTCAAGATTCCAGGTTTCCAAACAGAAGTCACAGAAAAAAAGATGAACAACAATACACAACACTCCAAGAATCAGCATTTGTTCCTGACAAATGCCTCTCCCAACAGCATCTTTTTAAATCTCAATCTCCAGGTGTTCCTTGTGGAGAAGGGCGGGACGCTCTCCTCCTGAGTAATTGAGCCTGCCTGCGTTGTTCCCTCCTTCTCTCCACTCTCCGTGCTCTAGGATCAAGTGGGGGTGGCCCTTGCTCATCGCCTGAACTCTGCCTCTCCTGTTCCTCCTGTTCCAGTCCTGAAGGGCCCTGGCCTGCCTCGGCCTGCTCTTCCCCACATTCCTCTGAAGCCACAAACATCTCTCCCTCGGTCTCCATAGGGTCCCATTCCAGTTCATTTTCCTCTGCAGATTCAGGCTCAGATGGAGGCATGACAATGGGAGTGCCATTGCCACTGGGCAAGGCAAGGCAAGGCAAGGCGAGGCAGGGGCTGGGGCAGCCACTGCCTGACAAAATAGGCCCCCACACACAGAGGCCAGCGAGCACATGGGGGCTGATGGTGTCCATCAGCAGCCACAGCCTGCTGCCCCCTCAACTGGCACACTCTGTGGCTCCACAGCCTGCTGCCAATACTGGGCCAGCTCCCCAGAAGCAGGCGTAGTAGGGGAGGGGGAGGCATGTGATGCAGACCACCAGATGTGCCTACTCCATCCCATCTGTTTTTGCTTGTGGTTGGATAGCAAGTTGCTGCTGGTCATCTCCTTGGCCTCCTTGCAGATCTTGCCCTTGGCCTTCGTGTGGAGCCTGTTCCCCTCATACACCCGACAGACCTTGGCCCCGCCTTGGGCTGGAGCTACCAGAAGCTCACACAGGTCCATTAGGCTGCCACCGCTGCCCAGAGCACCTGGTCCGCCCAGCACAAAGGAGGTGAAACAGCCGGCTAGCAAGCTCGAGTAGAATTGGTAGAGCACGCTCACACCCAGCAAGCCAAAGACCACACCCAGCAGGGAAAGCCGGATCCCCATCAGTGCCATGGGCCCCAGTACCAGCTAGGATTGTGTGCCTCCCCCCATCTCTGCTGGGCCTGGGAGGCCATGACGCTGATGGGGATCTGGCTTTCTCTGCTTGGGGTGGCATTTTGCCTGCTGGCCCTGGGCGTACTCTACCACCTCTACGCAGGACTTCCTAGCTAACTGCTTCACCTCCTTCATGCTGGATGGGCCTGCAGCTCTGGGTAGCAGCCTAATGGACCTACATAAATGGCTGGTGGCTATGGTAGGTACCAAGGTGTGCGAGGGGAATGTGTTCCACCTGCAGGCCAAGGGCAAGACCCTCGAGGGGGCTGAGGAGATGACCAGTAGCAACCAGCTCTCCAACCAAAAAGAGATGGGACGGAGTAGGCAGGTCCGGCAGTCCACATCACGTGCTCCCCCGACTCCATGTGTTGCCGGTGCCACTGCAGTGCTGCTGTTGGAGGGCTGGCCCGGTATTCACAGTGTGTTATGCAGCCCCTGTTGCCGGATACTGTCGGCCCCCATGCGCTCACCATCTACTATGTGAGTACCTTGGCGGCTGCCAGGCTTGGTGGGGCCCAGGGCCAGGGCAGCAGGGGCCAGTTCCTTGTCATCTCTGGGGGGCCAACACCACTTGTTATTCATTTCCTGCCCCATTGCTTCCAAACACCATGTGCTAGCTCGCTCACTTACTCAGTTCCCCGTTACTTCCAAACACTTCCAAATGCTGCTTGCTCACTAACTTCCTGCCCCATTGCTTCCAAACGCCACATGCTCCCTACTCTGGTGAACTCTGCTGGGGTGACGGCACGCATGCCCACAGAAAAGGCTCTGAGTGCCACCTCTGGCACGCGTATCATAGCTTCACATTGTTCTCACAAACAGGGTTCAGAGATTGATAGTCCACACATAGGTGAAGGGACCAGTCTTTTTTCTCCTGGAATAGCACAGGGGCGGCTGTCTTCAGCCGTGCCGGCTGAATAAATCCCTGCACCAAATTCTTTTCAATCAACTTCTGCATTTCTTGAGCTCTCTAGTAGTCATTGAATAGAGCTTGGGCTTGGGCAGCTTAGCTCCTGGCAGGATTTCGATGGCACAGTCCATGGGTCAGTGAGGGGGTAGCCTCCTCTCTGGAATCCCCAAATTCCCTACTAGGGTTGTATTGATTAGGCAACGGGTGCAACCCAAGCCTATTAGAGCTTTAAGGGCTACTTTCTCTTCCATCTCTGGGCTGTTCTATGGGTCTGGTGAGGGGCGCCATGGGTCCACTTACCAGGGGGTCATCATCTGAGTTGCTGTCGGAGGTTTCTGGTGGTTTCTCCAGTGGGGTCAGAGTTCCCCCTCCCTGGGTTTTGGAGGGTTGGACCTCTACGACCTCGCCGCCTTTCATAGCAGTTTCCCAGGGATGCAGTGGGGGTTTTCCAGCTTTTCCCATTCTTACTCGGTCTGCCCTCAGGATTGGTGCTTTTGAACTGCACTCAACTGCTCGATGGCCCTCTTTATCACATCTGAAACAGGCAGTCGAGTGCGGGTTTGCAGTCGGGGTCTTAACTGTCCTTCCCCACTCCGATTGACCATCTCGGTTTCTCATGGGTGTCTGCCTCATTGGATGAGCTGGAGGAATCTGAGCTGCTGCTACTCGGGCAAACCTTCAGGGGGGCCTCCTCCAAATGCTCGCTTTCCCTCTTCTCACTGTCGTGATTTGACATTATCTTGCATGGTCCCCATGGTAGGAATTGTCCTGCCTGAATCAATAGGTAAAACTGTGTAATAGTAACCCCACCACAACTGTCCATCCGGTTGGTTCAAACAGGCCAATCCATAGATGACAATGAGCTGTGGGAAATGAATCAATAAGGTGCCTCTCTCAAGGTTCTCAGGACTTCACAGTTTCCTCCCTCTGCACTGAGATAAGGCAGATGGCCCCGAGGTATTCCATTCACACCCCAAAGAGGATACATCAAAGCAGATAGAGGAAGCGTGCATTACAAACACTACAAGCCCCTTTGCCCCCTTCCTCCCCCCCTGGGAGAATGGCAGAACCCGACAACTAAAACACAGAGAATATACAGAATGAGAATTTTTGGGAATTATAAAAGAGGACGGATACCTCATGGATTGTGAAGAGATGGTGGTCTTTTCGTTCAATCTGAGGAAAACCCTCCAAACTGGCAGGGAAAGACTGGCTACATTTCTGTGGCCAGCCATTAGCTGCTGACAACCAAAGAAGGAAAGCACCAATTAGCATGTCGTAAACAGCATGTTTGGAATTGGGTGAAAATATTGATCCTTTCTTTACTATTTTACAACTGAATTTCCTGGTAAAGGCTCCCAAGAAGCTAAAAAAACCTCCAAATGTGAACAGAATTGGTGTTTTAATTTTATGGGGGACAGAAATATACAATACTGAAGTGGAAGTAACATAAAGCTACAGTTTTGACAAATTTGACAATGTAAGAAATCAATCCTTTGTCTTAAGAGTGGAAAATGATCTAGTGTGTACAGCACTATAACTTGCATCCTGGCTGCTTGGTGACTCCTAGCTTGGGAGAACAGCTGGCAATGAAGGAAAATATTTTGGCATACTTATCACCCTGACCTTCTTGGACTATAAACACCTACTGAGCTTGGACTTTTAATCTCAAGAGCTAGTGGGAGAGAAGGAAAATTTGTCTTTGGACTACGCCTGGCTGGGAGAGACTTTTGAGCTGTCTTCAGGGAGGTTGAACATTTTGAACACTTTGAACATTGTGGATTACAATCTTACCTGACTGACAATTTTTGGATACCTGAGACAAAGGATTATTATAAAAAATGCTTTCAGGACTGGACCTATACTCTGGAACCTATTGAAATATAAAAGCCATACATAAAGACCAGAAAACTAGATGAAACTTTGATCTACTCTTACTGAGACTGGTGATAGTAGAGGATCTCCAGGAATGATGCCGCAAGAAAAAACAAACACCTTTCAGAACGAAATATACTCAATGCTACAACTAATTCACCAAACAATTGTTGTATACAAAGAGGACATAAAAAGAAACCATAATGAGACTAAAAACAATTTAGATAATATAAATGTGTAAATCTCCAAACTAAATCTACAACTAGAAAGCTCCCAGGCAATGACTACAAAGTATGAACAAACAAACCAGAAATCAGAAGATAAAGCAGAGGAAATGGATTTAGAGACCGAAGAGATAAAAGAAGGGAAATATAAATGATCATATAGAAACAAAATACTGCAAGATTTAGCCATAACAATGAAAATGCAAAAGTCCCTTTATCCCTTAGGTATGCAAAATACATCTGATGGCAAGTAAGAAGATTTTTTAAAAATGGAATATACAGCTGTTAGGGGAAATGTCACAACTTGGAAGACAAGGAATGAAAAGAGAAATTGGGAGAAGGAAACTGGGAGTTGCTTAAGGAATATAAATGGGCGGAATTCTCCCACCAAAATATACTACCTAAATTCCTGGGTGATTTAATTGCCCTGGCATGGAAAGCCATTTGGCAAAAAAAGAAAGTGAGAGTTAGATTTTAAAAACAGAAGATTTTGACCTTTTAGAGAGGGCATTATATGTTTAAATACTTGTTTGAATGTGATTAAAAGAATGGTTGACCCTTGGATACAATTAAACTTTTATAATGAAAGATATTATTTAGAATTAAAATAGCTTTTTTTTTCTTGTATGGGAAATATGAAAATAGGAGGATTGTATGAATAAAACTTTTAGCTATATAAATGTAATTAATATTGAGAAAATCATAACTGACAAAGATATTTCAAATGCTGATGGGAAATCAAACCTTAACAAGAGCACGAAAACCAGGATATTGATTTATGAATTGATATTATAATTATTTGTATGACAGTAAAATATGATGATGTTTATATCTAATTTTGTATACACCAATAATGCCTCCAGAAGTGGTGAATGGTCCAACACTGGAAGTTTTTAAGAAGAGACTGGACAGCCATTTCGGAATGGTATAGCGTTTCCTGCCTGAGCAGGGGGTTGGACTAGATGATCTCCAAGGTCCCTTCCAACTTTATTATTATTATTATTATTATTATTATTATTATTATTATTATTATTATTATTACCAAAATTGTAACTGTGCAATGAGGTGAAAATGGAAAAAATATGGGGAAGAGAGGAGGATCAGGGAAAAAATACTGGATTGTGCAGTACTGAACAGATTTATATTGAAGAAGTTAATGTTAAGTATATGAACCCAGACAACACGTTGTTTACTAAGCATTAAAGATTGTAATTCTTAAAAATCAATAAAACGTTTAAAAAAAGAAAAGAAAAAGAAACAAGGAATTCAGCAATCCTGCATCTAATCCTGACCAACAGAGAAAAACTGGCTGATGGAATAAATAAGGGCACCTCAGGGAACCTGTTCACCAATCTGGAGGTGATTCAGATATCTCTGAAGTTGGAATATTGCCTCGGATTCATCACTTACACAAATGATTTGCATGGCTCTAGTAATGAAAGTTGCCACTTTCTAGACCAAGCTGAGAAAAAAATTAATAAATCACTAAGTACACACATTTTTTTTGTTCAGCTATACATTCTATTCAAATAGACTTTTAGAAAAATATGCAAAACTGTTAAGTATGATGAATGCATCCAGAATGGACAAATATTCCTTTTTACAATATTCTCCATGGGGAAAAATCTTATGCAATACATTATACATTATACCTCTGTAAAAGTATAACATATGATTTAATATTAAACATTCTTGAGGATATAACTGATCAAGACAATATTCCAAATATTTTAGCATTAGAAATTATTTTTCAGTAACAGCAAGAAACAAACTGTATACACTTTGTGCAATACTGTGTCAAGGTTCTGACAGACAGAAAGGAATAAAGCAGAACTCCGAAGCTTGCAAATTCCTCAAAGAACATGTTTATTAGTTACAAAGTATCAGCACGGTCAAAAGTGAAACCAAGTCTGGATACACAAGCAACAATTCCCCAATACAAAGTTAAATGTCCCACCCACAAAAGCTATGTAAGCAAATACGTTCCCCAATATTATTATTTGGCGGGCTTTTTATGCAATTTCACCCATGTAGCTTCTGAAAGGGGGTAGCCTTTCCACTGAACGAGATACTGTAACTTTCCCTTTTACAATCTAGAATCAAGAATTCATTTTATTTCATGTGTCTCCCCCTCTACTATTACTGAACCTGGCAGCTTCTTTGGGACAGATTTCAAAGAAGATTCTGACACAAGTTTCAATAGACAGCAATGAAACACAGGGTGAACTTTTCCCCAAAATGATGGAAGTTTCAGTTCCACTGTGGCAGGGTTTATGATCTTAGTGATGGGGAAAGGACCAAGGAATTTTGGATCCAATTTTCTACTGTGTAACTTTAACCTTAAATATTTCATTGAAAGATAAACCAATTGCCAACATGAAACAATTTCTGAGGGGAAATTTCTGTTTATTTGCTTGCTCTTTGTAAACTTTGGTGGCCTTGCTCACTGCTTTCTTTACATTCACCCAAACCCCCTGAAAGGATGTCACCCATTGACCCAAAATCTGGGAAGTAGGAGGCTCCTGTGGGTACTCAGGCATGGGCACAAAATCTCGACCTGTTACTATCTTAAATGGGGTGAGTCCAATGCTACTGTGCACAGTATTGTTGTAAGCTACCTCCGCAAAAGGCAAGAGATTGGCCCAATTATTCTGCTGGTAACATCTGATCTCAATTAGTATTTGGATGAAAAGCCGATGAAAGACCCTGGGTGGACCCAATCAGTTTAACGAACTCCCTCCAGAACATTGTTGTTGTTGTTCGTCCATCGATTTCGATGAAGACCTTGACATCTTGTGGATTTTGGGCCATCAATGGTGTGTCTGTAGATGGCTGATTAGACCGATGTTAGCACGGAATGTTCTGCCACATACTGAACAGAGAAATGTGGACACTGTTGCTTCAGCATTTGCAGGTCTGGCTTTATGGAGTGCTCGCTTCTCTTGTGCCAAGATTGTCCTCCTGTGTTCATATGTCTGGCACCCCTGGTAAACCAGGGTACGCCATGTCGGCCGATCATGCGCCAAGAGTTCCCAAGAGATGGTGTCGATATCCAGGGACTTGAGAGATGCTTTCAGCGTGTCTTTGTATCGCTTCTTTTGTCCCCCATGCGATCGCTTTCCTTGAGACAGCTCACCATAGAAGAGCTGTTTAGGGATGCGATGGTCTGGCATCCTTACAACGTGGCCTGCCCAGCGCATCTGGGCTTTCATCAACAGAGTGTAAACTGATGATAGGCCTGCTCTGGAGAGGACCTCTGTATCTGGTATCTTATCCTGCCACCGGATCCTCAGAATTCTACGAAGGCNTACACTGTCCAGGTCTCACTAGCATACATCAGGGTAGTTAGCACTGCTGCCTGGTAAACCTTAAGCTTAGTAGCAAGGCTTATTCCACGGCGGTCCCACACGTTAGTTCGCAGTCTGCCAAATGCAGAACTTGCCTTGGCAATTCTACAGTTGACCTCGATGTCAATTGTCACTGCGCGGGAGAGGGTACTACCAAGATCCAGAACGTAGCAGTAAACTGAACCCCTCTGTCAGAAATAATCCACTTTGGGGCACTATGGAGTCGATATATGTGTTTCAAAAACAGCTTGGTTAGCTTCTGGGCAGAGGGAAGTCCTGAGCAAGTGATGAAATGTGCCTGTTTGGAAAACAGATCAATCACAGTCCTTATTACAGTGTTACCCTTGCTTTCAGATAACTCCACTATAAAATCCATGGCTATCTCCTCCTAAGGCTGGGAAGGTTCAGCAACTTGTTTCAACAATTCTGGGGTTTTTTCCAGGATGCCTCTTCATGGCAGCACAGGTGGCACAACTCTTAACATAACTCTCAACGTCTTTTTTCATTCCTCGTCATTAAAATTGCCTCTGCACCAGATGTAATGTCTTCAAAAATCCAAAGTGAACCACCTGCTTAGCATCATGACTCCATTGCAGTGCTTGGAGTCTGAGGCCATCTGGGAGGTATAACTTACCCTTTCAAGCTACTCCCCCCCTTAGAGTTAAAATAAATTTGTTGTCTTTGAACCAGGGTCAGTCTCTAACTTGGCCTTCAATTCCTTCAATAAGCGATCATCAGGACCAGCAGGGGGTCTCTGTGTTTGCGATCTGGTTGTTATTTGAGAAGCGGATTGTGGCAGAGGAATAATGGAGTTAATTACTTCCTCCTAGTGGCTCTTGAACTGAGGCATTCTAGATAAGGCGTCAGGCAAAAAATTCTTACCCCGTGGAAAATATTTTAAAGCGAAATTAAAATGGTTGAAGTACTGAGCCCACCGAACTTTTTCGGGGATAACTTTTGGGAAGTTTTCAGAGCCTCCAAATTCTTGTGATCAGTCCACACCTCAAAAGGTATTTCCCCCCCTTCCAAGAAATGATGCCATGTTAGCAATACCCATCAAATTACAAAAGCCTCTTTCTCCCAAACAGCCCACCTCCTCTCAGTGTCAGTTAAGTTTTGGGAAGTGTAGGCACAGGGTTGTGGGTTTTTTTGTAAGAGAACAGCAGCCATGGCCATGTCACTCGCATTAGCTTGAACGATGAATTGCTATTCAGGGTCAGGGTGCTTAAGAACCAGTTCAGCTGCAAAGAGTCTCTTTAGTTTCTTGAACGCAGCCTGGCATTCTAACGACCACTGCAATGGCTTACAAGGTTGGGGTTTCCCCCCTCCCTTTTCCCATTTTGAGTAAATCAGTGATTGGCATGGCTATCTTTGTGAAAGAGAAAATAAATTGATGGTAAAAGTTGGTAAAACCCAAAAAGCTTTGAAGCTGCTTACTGGTGTGTGAGGGTTGCCATTTTAGTACTTTGGCAAGGTCCATTTCTATCCCTTCATTTGATATCTGATACCCGAGATAATCAAGATGTGTCTGGTGAAATTCACGCTTTGACAGGTTTGCATACAGTTTGGCTTTTAACAGTCTCTTTAAGCACCTCACGGACCAATTTGATGTGCTCATTCATGGTTTTGGTGTAAATAAGAATGTCATCAAGATAAACTAAACCCCCCTTGTATAAATGATCATGGAGCACTTGATTTATCAATTGCATGAATACATCTGGGACCCCCTGCAGCCCGAAACGCATCACTTTAAATTGGAAACTTCCCAAAGGGCAATTGAAGGAGGTTTTCCACTCATCCCCCTCCTTAATTCAAATTCAGTAATAAGCCTCTCTTAAATCCAGCTTTATAAAGATTTTTTTCTTTAGCCAGGTGGGCTAACATGTCCTTCATCAGGGGAAGGGGGTACATATTTTCTATATTGACAGCATTTAACCCTTTAAATCCACATGTAATATAAGTGGCCCATCCTTCTTTCCCACTGAGTAGCATGGGAGCAGCCACGTGCGATTTGGCTGGCTGAATGAAACCCCAAGTTAAGTTCTTATCAATGTACTCTCTCAGTTCTTTCATCTCTCTGGGCATCATAGAGTACATCTTTGGTTTTGGGAGCTTGGCACCAGGCAGAATTTCAATAGCACAGTCCATAGCCCAGTGTATGTGAAGGATGTCACTTTCCTTTTCACTAAATGCTTTCACCAAATCACGGTACTCTGTGGGGACCAGTTGAATTCCTGGCAGCTTTTCAACTACAGTCTTTAGGGTTTCACTGGGCTTCCTTTGAATCTCGCTCATGGCCAGTGTCTTTATTTTATCGTCAGCGGTAGGTGGGAAGGGTCCTGTCCCCAGTCTTAATTTCTGCATTCCCTCCTCCCACCATATGTTAGGACAACTATTTATCAAGCCACACTAGTCCCAAAATTACTGCTTCAGTCATTTTGAGAACCACCACAAAACAGATGATTTCTGTCAGAACAAGTGTCTTGTTGCACTGAGATAACCCAGGAGTAAACACAGTAAACAGTTATCTATATTAAATGGTGGTTTATCTTACACTATCTACAATATCATACACCAGGAACAATATACATACACGTATTAATACAGCAGGCGCTAACACACAGCAGTTACAGCAGGGAAATAGAAGAGAGAGAACAAAGCAATGGAACCTTCCCTTTTATACAGAGGCTCTTAAAGGGACACAGACTCAGCTAGCTCTTAAAGGGACATAGACCCTGCTGAGTCATTCCCATCATTACATCATACATCTCACATTATATCAGCTGGTTAGCTTTTAAATCATTACCTTGACACTCCTCCCATTTAAAGCTAAACATCTGTTAACCCAAATGCTTTTACACACTCCTGATGCTTGCCTGCATATAAAGGCTTAATCAATATGTGAACATTCTTTCTCTGTGTAAATCCTTCTTTTTATATATCCTGTCAGAATCCAAATATATTCCATCTGTAGTTATCAATTATGAAACCCCGCATTTCTGTCTGCTCTGGATTCTGTCATACGATGAAGGGAAGGGGGTGAACAAAGGGGCTTTATGGCTCTCACTTCCTTCAGCCTACTTCAAAGAGACTGGATGTGGATATCACCAAATGGACTAACAATAACAATGGGGGTCATTAGC
>NW_015387132.1:68816-70071 GCF_001527695.2 Protobothrops mucrosquamatus | reverse complement strand
CAATTAAAATTATTCTTAAAACCCGATTTAAAAACCCGATTTAAAATCCTCCCTAGGCCAGGCCCGCTTGCTGAAAAAGCCATGTCTTGAGGGCGCGGCGGAAAGTAAGGAGATCCGGAATCATCCGGATCTCGGGGGGTAGTTCGTTCCAGAGGGTGGGGGCACCCACAGAGAAGGCCCTCCCCCTGGGGGTCGCCAGTCGACACTGCTTGGCCGACGGCACCCTGAGGAGACCCACTCTGTGGGAGCGTACCGGTCTATGGGAGGGAATCTGTGGCAGAAGGCGGTCTCGGAGATAGCCAGGCCCAATGCCATGGAGCGCTTTAAAGGTGGTAACTAACACCTTAAAGCGCACCCAGAAGGCCACCGGCAACCAGTGCAGCTCGCGCAGCAGCGGTGTTACATGGGAGCGACGAGTCCCTCCCAACACCGCCCGCGCGGCCGCATTCTGGACCAGTTGAAGCCTCCGGGTGCTCCTCAAAGAGAGCCCCATGTAGAGAGCGTTACAATAGTCCAGGCGGGAGGTGACGAGAGCATGAGTGACTGTGTGCAAGGCGTCCCGGTCCAGAAAAGGTCGCAACTGGTGAATCAGGCGAACCTGATAAAACGCCCCCCTGGTCACGGCCGACAAATGGTCATCCAATGTCAGCCGCGAATCCAGGAGGACTCCCAAGTTGCGTGCCCTCTCTGAGGGGGCCAAAATTTCGCCCCCTATAGTCAGCGATGGAGTCAGCTGACTATGCCGAGGCGCCGGCAACCACAGCCACTCGGTCTTGGAAGGGTTGAGCCTGAGTCTGTTCCTCCCCATCCAGACCCGTATGGCCTCCAGGCAACGGGCCATCACGTCAAGGGCATCGTTGGGGTGGCCTGGGGTGGAGATGTACAGCTGAGTGTCATCAGCGTACTGATGGAAATCCACCCCAAAGCCACGAATGATCTCCCCCAGCGGCTTTACATAAATATTGAACAAAAGGGGAGAGAGGACCGACCCCTGAGGCACCCCACAGGTTAGGGGTCTAGGAGTCGACCTCTGTCCCCCTGCCAATACAGACTGTGTACGGTCGGTGAGGAAGGAGGAGAACCACCGCTTAACGGTGCCTCCCACTCCTAACTCACCGAGACGCCGCAGCATGATACCGTGGTCTACGGTATCAAAAGCCGCTGAGAGGTCCAAAAGAACAAGGACAGAGGAATATCCACTGTCCCGGGCCCTCCAGAGATCATTAACCAACGCGACCAATGCCGTTTCCGTGCT
>NW_015387132.1:59759-64616 GCF_001527695.2 Protobothrops mucrosquamatus | reverse complement strand
CTGAGACTGTCTCTGGGAGAAGGGGGTGATGGGGGTGGCTAAAGGGGGGACCCCTTTAAAATCTTGAGTTGGAAAGCTTTCACCCCAAGTCCTGTTTAGAACGCCTATATCCAGCTTTCTCTTAATAAAGATGCCTGTTGGAAGAAATATTCCAGGAGTTCTGTCTTCTTAAGATGCAAAGTGGGGTAGGTCCTTACATATCCATTTACACCCCACAGCCTTTGTTCCCTGCTGGTAATCTCATAAGGGTAAATACCTGATGCACATTCATAGACTCCATTTCTCTGTCCATAGCCTCCTTCCATTTATCCTGTTCTACTTGAGGCAATGATAACATCACTTGGTAATTATGGGGTTCATACCTTACACTATATGCTCTAACCCCACTTGTTGAGAACCGATCAGGAGGTATGCCTTTATTGCTACATTCAGACCTCCTCGGTATCATCTGTTCCTGTGTTTCTGTTACTTCTCTCTTTACCTCAGGTCTATCCTCTTCTATTCCTACTATTTCTGACCTGCTATTCTGTTCTTCCTTCATTGGGCTTTGTGTAGTCTCTCCTTCCTGAGAACTAGAGCTACGTGTTGGCATGAACACCTCGGTGTTAACATGCACCCTGTCCCAATTGTTTTGTTCTGCAAAACTAGCAGACCTTGAAATCACAACCTTCTTTGTTCCATCTGTGAATCTATACCTTTTGGAACCTGGCTCATATCCAACAAACCTAGATTTCCTGGCCTTTTTCTGTCCTATTCTTCTGTGCTTTTGGGAATATGCACCCAGGCATAACTGCCATATGTCCTTAGGTGAGCCAATGAAGGTTTCCTTCCATATAACAGGTAATATGGAGTTTCATTGATAGCAGCATTCCATACCCTGTTTACTAGATAGTTGGCTGTTTTCATGGCTTTCCCCCAGTACATTTTACTCATTCCTGCATCTACCAGCAGTGAATCTTTCATGGTTTGCAGTACACCATTCCTCTGTTCAGCCACTCCATTTTCATACATCTATGCCTTGTGCCTAAGTTCCTCAGCCACTTTTGGAAATTGTCAGACATGAACTCTGTTCCCCTGTCTGTTTGTAGCTGGCATACTTTACGGCCATATCTTTGCTCTACAAAGTTCACTCATTGGCTAAACTGTTGAAGAACTTCTGTTTTGCTCTGTAATTAAATAACAAAAACCGTGGTGTAGTCATCTACTAAGACTAGTACGTACCTAGCTCCTCCTAGAGAGGGCACCATAGGACCAATTAAATCAGTGTGCACTAACTGCAAAACTCTGTTTGTTTACCTTGAGCTTTTCTTACTTACAGGATACACTCTGGACTTTGACTCCTTACAAATAGCACAATCTAAATATGTGTTGCATTGCTTAATGTGCACTTCTTCCACTAGGTCTGGCATCCTTTGCAGCACTCTAAAACTTGCATGAGCTAACCTCCTGTATAATAAATGTACACAATTATCATGCGTGGGAGTGTTTGTAAGTGTTCGTGCACAACCATCCTGCTGCTTTCCTAACTCGTATAAATTGTCTAGCTTAACACCCTGTGCACAAATCTTCCCACCTTTCCTAATGGTGTATTGACCCTTTGCAAATACTACTTCATGCCCCATATTATCTAAGCTCAAACTACTGAGTAAATTATGGTTTAACTCTGGTATATATAATACATTATCTAAAATTTCTCCAATACCAGGTACATAAACTTTACCTTCCCCTTTAACAGCAGACTGTTGTCCATTTTCCAAGCTAACAAATGTTTGTTTAGCTGGTCTTAGGTTTGAAAACATTTGTGGGTCATTTGCAATATGCTGACTTGCCCCACTGTCCAACAACCAAGTGTTTTTATCTGTTAAAGTTTCTGCCAGGGAAAATGTCGGTTGTGTAGTTCTATGATCTTGTTTTGCTGCTCCTCTGTTTCTCCTCTCAGGGGAGAAACAGAGGAGATGCTCTGTAGAAGCAGCATTGCACCATACAAACATTCTTGGCTGCTTTACTGGCATCTTTGGATGTTGCAGTTGTAGACTTGGTCTGTGCATTGTCATCACCCCCTCTCTGCTGCCTTTACAGCCATTTCTGTTCCTCCTCCAGCAACCAGACAGTCAAATAACTCATGGTTAAGTCTTTCTCTTGCATGGACTCTAAACTGGTCATTACGAAGTGTCCAATGAACTGAGCATCACGACTTCTGGTGGTGACGTCACGGCGGTGCAGAGGCAAGATCCCTTAACTCCGATCTTTCTACAATTGGAGACCCTTCGGGGGCGCAGAAAAGTCTGGAGGGCTACGTGTGAGAAAGGGTGAAGCCTGAAGAGTAACGAGGTGAGAGGCGATCGCCCATTACAACAAAGGAAACCCCCTAAATCCAGCGTGGAAATTTCTGCCATCAACAGATGGTGGATCTGAGGCCCTGACAAAATCACAGAGGATGCGGAAGCATTAACACAGACTGTGTTAATGAGTGAGCTGAAATAATCTAAAATATTTCTAAGGAATAAGAGAAAAGTCTAATAAGATCTATGTGTCTATTAGGGTGGGTGTGGAAAGGAAGCTCAACTGGTGAGGGAATCCTCAATGCAAGCGGCGACCCGGCGGGAAGAGCTGTGAGTTGACAGATTTAACAACCAGAGGATTAACAGGAGGGAAACATAAAAGAAAGAAAGACCTTGTGGCAACGCTTGAGCGCAAACACGAGGAAAACAGTGGAAGATTAAGAAAGAAAAAGCTGAGAGATGGTGACGAAGTTGGAGCTAGTAGAGCCTGCGAGATGAGAGAAGTGAAGGGAGAAGATTGAGAAGCAAAAAGAAAATGGCGATTTAGGAGGAACGGAGGAGTGGTTTTGGGAGAAAGTGGTTGGAAGAAAGTTGGAGACAGACCTGAATGTGGTGAGGATTCAGAAAGCCAAGGAGTCAGTGAGATTACATGTCTAAGTGTGAAAGAGAGCGGCACGCAATAAAAATCTGAAGGGTGAGAGAGACGGTGAGAGAAAACGACAGGAGATGAAGGCAAAAAGAATGGATTGATGGTGAGAGAGGCGAGATCAGAAGGAAAACCCGGAGCTTAATAGGGACGGGTCTTCAATCAAGAGAGGCAAGAGAGGAGGCGAGAGCGAAAGGAATGGATTGACGGCTGGAAAGACGAGATCGGAAGGAAAATCCGGAGCTCGATACAGACAGCGTCTTCAGTAAGAGAGGCAAGAGAAAGTGAATAAGATTGAATATGGTGACGAGCGTGAGCGGAAGGCAAAGGAGACGACGAGAGGACGTGATAAAGAGATAAGAACGGACTAACGATTGTTAATATATAATTGTGGAAGTAATTTGGACTTTTAGAAAAACTGTGGGATAAGTAAGAAAGAGTAAAGAAAGTGAAGAGGGTTAGAGAAGGTAAAGAGAGATTGGGGAAATTGTGGTAGTGGAGGAAGTCTCAGAGGAATTGAGGAAGGGAAATGAAAAACTAGAAGTTTAGAATTAAAATAAAGTTAAATAAGCTGTTGGCTAAATAGAGGGTTACTCAGAAATAGAAAATATTAGAGAAGTAAGTGACAACTATGGCAACACTGAGGACAGGAAAAAAACTGTGTCAAGTCTAACACTGACACTCTCATCCCCACCTGGTCAAAGAACACTAGAAGGAATGTTTGGCACAGAAAAACAGAGTGTAATAGCTAATATGCAAACCATGCAGACAACACTTCTCACTATTCAAGAAACAATGCTAAAAATGCAGGAGACAAATCATGTAGAAATGAGAGGGGATATGAATAAATTGGATAATAGAATTGAGATGATCCAACAAAATGAAGATGATCAAGAAAAATGAAGTAATGATCGAGATGATCGAGAAAAATGAAGTAAGAATCCAGACAGTAGAAGTGGAGTTGGATAAAGTAGTGAAAAAAGTTGATATATTAGATACAGAAATGATGGCAACTAATAAAAAAATGGAGGAATCGATCATCCATCTAGAAATGGACAGGGCAGCATTTTACCTGCATTGTCAAAATGTGGTAGAGGAGAAGGAAGAGGATTTGGGTGCTATTATGGGGGATTTGATTGCCGAGGCCCTACAAAGGGACAAACAATTTTTTTTTGACAGAGATTGATGAGGCATATAGAATTCATAAAAACTATGCCAGATGCAACAGACTTCCACGAGAAGTACATATTAGATTTGCTAGGAAAAAGGTGAGGGACATAATCTATAAAATCACAAGAGAGGATCCAATGATTTACAAAGGTGTTGAAATACAAACTCTAAAACAGGTACCAAAGAAGATAAGAGAAGGGATTATAGATTCCTTAGTGCTTACTTAATAAAAAGAAATATACTGTTCAGATGGCTAATCCTGGAAGGGATGTTAATATCATGGAGGGAGAGGAGGATTAAGATAGATAGCCTAGAGAAAGCACGGGAATTCTGTGACCAATTGGAAGGAGTGAAGGAAGAGAATAGCAGCAAGGAAGAATTGGAATCTAAAAGCCAGGAAGACCTACAGCAGGAAGTAAGGGAAACAGAAAGAGGGACAGAAAGTAAGGAAGAAAAAGGACAGAGGAAAGAAAGAGGAGTAGGCACAAGAACAAGACAAACACATAAATAGAACACACAAGTAGAAAATGGAAAAGGAGATTAGGTTATTATCGATTAATATCAATGGTTTAAATCAGTGGTTCTCAACCTTCCTAATGCCGCAACCCTTTAATACAGTTCCTCATGTTGTGGTGACCCCCAACCATAAAATTATTTTCGTTGCTACTTCATAACTGTAATTTTGCTACTGTTATGAATAGTGATGTAAATATCTGATATGCAGGATGTATTTTCATTGTTACGAATTGAACATAATTA
>NW_015387132.1:55178-59214 GCF_001527695.2 Protobothrops mucrosquamatus | reverse complement strand
AAGGAAGGAAGGAAGGAAGGAAGGAAGGAGAGATTGAAGGGGAAGGGAAGGAGATGGATGGATGGATGGATGGAAGGAAGGAAGGAAGGATTGATCTTGGGAGAGTCATGTTTTTCCAGATGGTGATGAACTGCAACTCCCAGCATTCCCCACTCTTCCACAGTGCTTTTTAGGGCTGCTGGGGATGGTAGTCCAGTAAGGTCTGGAGACACACACAGATGCCCTCTGACAGCGAGGGAGGCGGGCCGGGCGGCACGGGGGAGGCTCCGGCACTGCAGCTCAGCTCAGCCAGCAGCAGCAGCAGCAGCAGCAGCAGCAGCGCATTGCCCAAGCAGGGCGGGAAGAGAGGGGGTGGTGGTGGCAAGTCATGAAAGCAGCGTCCACACGTTCAGGGTGCAAACGCCTTGGACGGTTTGGCTCCCCCACCCCTTTATTTATTGATCTGCCACAAGCTCGTGCAAACAAGCCCCGAGGAGTTCTGAATGAGCGGTCGTTTAAAAAAAAAAGCTTTCAGCAATGAGGCAGAAAGGGGAACTCGCTCACGGCTCTTTTTTCCCCTTTCTCAGCGACTGGGAAGGCAGCAGCCAGAGACGCCGCTGTACAAAGGGAGGCGGAGAGAGGGGCAAGGGTGAAAACCTCACTCAACTTTCGTCCTTATCAGACCCGGTTCCCTTCTGGTCGACCCCCAAATTATCTTTCCTCTCTTTCTCTTTCTTTCCTCTCTCTTTTCTTTCTCTCTCTTTCCTCTCTCTCTTCTCTCTCCCTCTTTACTCTCTCTTTCCCTCTTTCCTCTTTTTCTCTTTCCTCTCCCGGTTCTCTCTTTCCTCTCTCTCTTTCTCTTTCCTCTTTTTCTCTCTTTCTCTTTCCTCTCTCTCTCTCTCTTTCTATTTCCTCCCTTCTTGTTCTCTCTTTCCTCTCTCTCTTTCCTCTCTCTTTTCCTCTGTTTCTCTCTCTCTCTTATGGCAGCATCGTCGGGGGTCCCTGCTGCCCCTGCGCTGCCCGGCCTCGTCATCCGTCCATCGATGGAGCCGTGGTGGGGGCTGGTGCCATGTGGCCTGCCAGCCCCTCCGCCAGCCCGGCTGCTTCCCCCAGGCACCCCTCTTCCTCCTGGCGCCCGTCCGAGCCGCCTTGGGGGCAGCAGGAGGAAGGAGAGGAGAAGGGCGAGAAAACCATCTCCATCCCAGCCAGAACTCTGCGGTGCCCGGCCTCGCCCTCCTCCCATTCGATGGAGCCACGGTGGGGGCTGGTGCCATGTGGCCCACCAGCCCCTCTGCCAGCCCGGCTGCTCCCCCCAGGCACCCCTTTTGCCCCGGTGCCCGCCCGAGCCGCCTTGGGAGCAGTAGGAGGAAGAAGGGGAGGAGGAAGAGGATAGCAAGCACTGGGCCCCAGGAGGCGGCTCTCCTCTCCTACCTTTGTTGAATCTCGTTCTTCCTTCCCGGCAGCCTGGACTCTGGCGCGTCTTCCTGGCCAGCGGGTCCAATGGTCCTGCTGGCTGGGGATCGCAGGGGCTGGTCTCCCTTGGGCCGCAGCTTGCGGGAGGGCTGGCCCGCTCAGCGGAGCCTCCAGTGGGCCGCTCCCAGCATGGTTCCCGGGGCTTCCCTGGGCGGCTCCAAGGCCACGAGGCCCTGGCCGTGCTTCTCCCAGGGGGTGGGGCACCCGGGCGCAGGGCCAATCAGGAGCCCTGCAGGAGGTAAGTCCGCCTGAGAGAGAGAGAGAAGGGAAGCGAAAGTGCCTCTCTGTCTCTCTCTCTGCAAATGGCGGAGGAGGCTGTGCAGAGATGGATGTGAAGCGGTGTCTCGGTTCCTAAGACCATCGGAAATATGTGTTTTCCGATGGTCTTAGGCGACCCCTGTGAAATGGCCGTTCGACCCCCAAAAGGGTCGTGACCCACAGGTTGAGAACCTCTGGTTTAAATGCACCAGCAAAGAGAAAACAAATACTAACAAAATTAGCCAAACAACATATAGATATAGTCTGTTTACAAGAGGTTCACATCAAAGAACAACACAGGAAATATTTAGAGTTCCCCAAATTAGGAGTTCTATACACAGCACTAGCTGAACAAAAACAGAGAGGATTAGCGATTTATATTAGAAAAGAAATTAATGCTAAATTGAAGTACCAAGATACAGATGGAAGAATATTAGCAATAGAAGTACAAACCAAACAGAAACCATGGCTTTTAGTGGTAATATATGCACCAAACGAGAATCAAAAAGAATTTTATCACAAATTACATGAGAAACTTATAGAAATTGGACAGGGGAATATTTGTATGGTAGGCGATTACAATGCGGTAGTGGATGTTAAAAAAGACTATGTTAGTGATATGAAAAAGAAAAAGAAAAGGAAAACACTACCAAAGACATTTTTTGATTTGGCACAGGAATTTAACTTATCTGATCAGTGGAGGAAGGGAAATAATAAAAAAGAATATACATTCTTTTCAAACCCACACAAATCCTGGTCGTGAATAGACATAGTATGGATGAATGAAGAAGTAGGGCAAGACATAGTGACAATAGAAATAATGCCAAATATATGGGCCAATCATAATCCTCTGGAAATAATTTGGAAAGGGCAAAAAAAAGTAAGAAGACGATGGATAATGAACTCCCACATTTTGAAAGAAAAAGAATTTATAGTAAAGATTAGAAGGAAATGGAATTTTTTTCAAAGAAAATACAAAACAACAATCATCAATACAAATTATCTGGGACACTGCAAAAGCGTATTTAAGGGGCTTAGCAATAGCTTATATAGCAAGAAAAAACAAGGGGAAAAGGCAAACGCAAAATATACTCCAGGAAGAGATTAAAAAATTGGAATCTAAATTACAAAAAGAGCCCCAAGATGAATCGATTAAAACGGAAATGGTTCTGGCCAAACACAAATTAAACGTGATAGATCAAGAGGAAAGAGCAAAAGAATTGAAAATAGCAAAACAAAACTTTTTCGAACACGCAAATAAACCTAGGAGGTGGCTCTCTTCTAAAGTAAAAAAAGAGAAAGAGAAAAAAAATATTCAGGAACTCCACGACAAAAATGGAGAGCCATAATATAAAATCGATAAAAAGAAAGAAATAATTCAAAATTATTTTGAGTCGTTATATAAAAAAGAGGAAATAGATGTGGAGAGTATTAAACAATACTTAAAGGTCAATGGTTTGCCAGAACTAAAAGAAGGACAGAGAGAAATACTGAATGGGAAAATAACAGCCCTGGAATTAAAAACTGCGGTGCAAAAACAAAAACATAATAAAACCCCGGGGCCAGATGGCCTTCCAGGGGAAGTATACAAGATGCTCTATGAGGACTTTGAAAAGATATTATTGGAGGTATATAACGATGTGTTGGAGAAAGCTATATTACCAGACTTCTGGATAGAAGCCACCATATCCCTTAATCCAAAAGAAGGCACACACCCCAAACAGATCAAAAATTATAGGCCAATCTCGTTACTGAACACTGATTATAAAATTTTTATTACCATAATTGCAGAAAGATTGAAACTAATATTACAGGATATAATACACCCAGATCAAAATGGTTTTCTACCTACAAGACAAATTAGAAATAATACGATAATTATAACCAATTGTTAATGAGGTGGCGTATGGATCAAAAAGTTGGTATTACTATGCAAGATGAAAATTTGATGAAACAGATTAAAGACCAATCTCAAGCACATATTAAAAGAATTTATAATGTATTGGTGGAATTGGATTCAGAAACAGAATTGGTTAAGGATTGTATGATAAAATGGGCACAAAATATACAAGAACCGATTTTATTGGAAACATGGGAGAAAATTTGGATTAGAAATGTAAAATTTTCGGACTTCCTGTGGCTCGGCGGCTGCCGAAGGGGGTTGTTTTGACAGCCTCCCGTTCAGGACTGCGTAAAAAGTGCTGAAACAGCGCTTAACAGCTGTTTGGTGCTTTGAAACTTCTCTCCGGGCAAAGGAGAGAAGGAGAGCTTGCTCGTGAGTAGGAGTCGAGTTCCCTAGCCTCCCTGGGTCTTCCCAGCGAGGTGA
>NW_015387132.1:53644-55075 GCF_001527695.2 Protobothrops mucrosquamatus | reverse complement strand
CAATAGACTAATGCAAGTAATTAAACAGATTATTCATATGGACCAGTCTGGATTTATAAATGGACGATATATGAAGAATAATGTTAGACAAATTGTGAATGTGTTGGAATATTTGGATAAAAATAATCAAGTCCCGGCGGCCCTTATCTTTTTGGATGCTGAAAAGGCCTTTGACAAATTGGATTGGCAATTTTTGCTATGGCTGGTGGACAGAATGAACTTTGGGGATAGATTTTCTTCAGCATTAAAGGCCATTTATCAACTACAGTTTGCTCAAGTGATTGTTAATGGGGATTTGACAGACTCAATTAAAATTGAGAAAGGAACAAGGCAAGGCTGCCCATTATCCCCGTTATTATTTATCTTGACTTTGGAAATCTTATTAATCAAGATTCGGGAGTCCTCATCGATAAAAGGCATAACTCTGGGCAACAATGCTTATAAACTTAGAGCATTTGCAGATGACTTGGTTTTCACTCTGTCAGATCCAACTGACTCGGCAAGAAATCTGATACAGACATTGATATGTTAGGGCAATGTGTCTGGATTTAAAGTAAATAATAATAAGACTAAAATATTAGTTAAAATATGTTTATGAAAGATATAGAAATTTTAAGTAATGTAACTGGTTTTGAAATAGTTAAAAAAGTGAAATATTTGGGTGTTGATATTACTGCTTCTAATGCTAAATTGTATATGAATAATTATGATAAGTTATGGAAAAAAGTCCAAAAAGATTTGATGGAATGGAAGAAATTACAACTGTCACTTTTGGGAAGAATTGCAGCAATAAAAATGAATGTTCTCCCCAAGTTTCTTTTTTTGTTTCAGATGATACCTATCTTAAAAAAGGATTTAAATTTGGATGAATGGCAAAGAGGTATCAATAGGTTCATATGGCAGGGGGGAAAACCTAGGGTAAAATTTAAAATTCTGCAAGATGCACGGGAAAGAGGGGGACTTAAAGCCCCTAATTTAAAATTATATTATGAAGCAGTGGTATTAACTTGGATTAGTGATTGGATTAATTTAACTAATAGAGACATTTTGACACTTGAGGGTTGGGACTTATATTATGGATGGCATGCTTACTTATTTTTTGATAAGAAAATTGATCGGGCTTTTAAATCTCATATTTTAAGGATTGCATTGCTGAGAGTTTGGAAAAAGTATTCATATAAGTTAAACTTCAAAATCCCAATATGGGCTATTCCGGAACATGCAATACAAGTAATAGTAAGGGGAGTAAAACTACAAGGTATTGTTTATAAAAAATTACTTAGGCTAAGAGGACAGGACTGGCAAATTAAATCATTGGAAGAGTTAAAACAGGATAAGGTACTCCAGTCCTGGTTGTTACATCTTCAACTTGTTGAGAGATGGCATATAGATCAAAAATTGGGTTTAATGGTGGAAGATGTGAACTTGATA
>NW_015387132.1:41101-51859 GCF_001527695.2 Protobothrops mucrosquamatus | reverse complement strand
AAAAAAAAAAAAGAAATGTAAAATTTACTCAAGCTCAAAACTTAAGGGAAAATTTTTATAAAATGTTTTACAGGTGGCATCTGGATCCACAGAAATTGTCTTGTATGTATTCTAAATTACAACCTAAGTGCTGGAGATGTGGAAACTTAGATGCAACGTATTTTCATATTTGGTGGACATGTAGGGAGGTTAAAGTATTTTGGATTAAGATTTGGTGAAACATTCAAAATATTTTTAAGAAAAAGATAAAGTTTAAACCACAGATATTTTTGTTGGGTATTTTGGAAGATTTGGATGCAAAAGAAATGGAGTTGATGTTGAATCTTATAACTGCTGCAAGATTATTAATTGCTCAATGTTGGAAAACGAAATGTTTACCTACTATAGAAGATTGGGTATGTAAAGTCTCAAATTTAGCAGAAATGGCCAAGATTTCCGCTTATGTGAAGGATTATTCACAAGAAAGATATATATTGGTTTGGAGAAGATGGATTGATTATATTGCGTTTAAATATGGAACAAAAAATATCATCTGGTTTTTGAATGAATTTTTGAATATTTAAAATTATGTTAATATGGTATTTAATAATTGTATATTTGTTTAAAAAAAGAGTTAAAGGAAGTTATAAATTTGTTAGATTAATAGTTGATTAATGTTAGTTAGATTATGATTATTTTATTGTTAATCCTGTGATTGGCTCTGGGAAGTGAGGGGGGGGAGGGATGGAGGGTTGGGTTGGGGGGAGGGGGGATTTATATTGTAAAAACTTTATAAAATTTTCAATAAAAAAAGAAAAGAAATAATACAAGAACGGTGTTAAATGTCTTAGAATATTTCGAAGCACATCCGGGAAAACAGGTAGCACTAATTTTTTTAGATGCTCAGAAAGCGTTTGATAATCTCAGTTGGCAATTTATGTTCCAACAGATTGAGGACATAAAATTTGGAGGGAGATTCGAGAATATGATAAAAACACAAAGAGCTAGCGTGATAATTAATGGAGATAATACAAAAAGCTTTGAAATAAATAAAGGAGTAAGACAGGGATGCCCAATGTCACCTCTACTTTTTATATTGACTTTAGAAGTACTATTAACTCAAATTAGAGCCAACAAAGAGATAAAAGGGGTACAGGTTAAAACTGAAAAATATAAGACACAGGCATTTGTGGATGATTTGGTCTTTTTTATTGAGGAACCAATAGAGAGAGGAAATATTTTGATGAATGAGATAGAAAAATACGGAATAGTGGCAGGATTAAAAATTAATAGAGAAAAGACCAAAATGTTAGTTAAAAACCTAAATGAAAAACAGAAAAGGAAATTAGAAGAGAATCTGGAATTGCAAATTGTAAAAAAGATCAAATATCTAGGAATCTGGTTAACTATAAGGTGTTCCTCAATAAAAGAGGACAACTATAAAAAATTGATATTACAAATGAAAAAAGATTTTGAGACCTGGGGGAAATTACAATTATCATTATTAGGTAGGATTGTGTTGATTAAAATGAATGTATTACCAAGATTATTATACTTATTCCAAACAGTCCCGATAAAACTAGAGAATTTTTTTTTGAGGAATTGGACAAAATAATAAACAAATTTATTTGGTCGGGCAAAAAAGCATGGATAAACATGAAAATATTACAAGATAGTAGAAGTAGAGGTGGACTTGGGCTCCCAAAGTGGGAAATTTACTATCAAGCAGCTGGATTACTTTGGATCAAGGACTGGATAAACCTAGATAATAAAAGGGTGTTAATGATCGAAGGGCATGACTTACAGGCTGGTTGGCATGCCTTCCTATGGGGGAAACATAAGAAAACACACACATACTTTTATCAACATCAGATAAGAGATGCACTGATTCGGACGTGGGAAAAAGTTAAAAAAAGACACTATAGGAAAATTCCAAATTGGATTTCACTGATGGAGGCAATGATCCACCCTAACACTCTGGATGAAAAAAGATGATCAGATACAAAGAACTATTAGATAATCAAGGAAATCTCAAATTAAGAGAAGAATTAGAAGAACAAGGAATAACCATAGACTGGTGGCCATATTTACAGATCCAATCTAAACATAATAAGGATATGGAAGAGCACGGAATAAACCAGACCCCACATCAATTGGACAAAATTTTAACAGGTAAGGAAGGAAATTTTTTAACAAAAACCTATAAATATTTATTAGAGGTAGATTTAGAGGAAGAAATAGTGAAAGGGCCAATGATAGCGTGGGCACGAAATGTGGGATGAAATATAAAACTGGAAGAATGGGAAAGATTATGGAACATAAATTGCAAACTGACACTGTCAACTGCATATAGGGAAAATCAATACAAAATGTTCTATAGATGGCATTTAGCTCTAGCCCATTTAGACCAATCAATCAAAGTTGCTATGCCCCTGCAGGGTCTGACCATGTCCCAGTTTCAAAGAAGGGCAAAGCCAATGATTGTGTGATGTGATGGCTCCCAAATTGCTGACACTGACCTGACTGCTAAAGTGAACAGGGAGGGGGTGGATTCTACATTCCTCATGCTGAGAAAAGGTGTTCAGGTAAGACAACCCCCCTTCTCCAGCATGTAGAGGAATGTAGAATCCACGAATGGGACATACCAAAGCCCCTATGAGCCAAAAGTGAGAGGGTAGGTGGTCAGGATCCAACTCCCTGAGAAAATGAAATTTTATGAGACTTGGTTTAATGTCAAGGTTCCGACAGAGAGAGACAAATAAAGCAGAACTCCGAGGCTTGCAAATTCCTCAAAGAACATATTGATTAGTTACAAAGTATCGGCACGGTCAAAAGTGAAACCAAGTCTGGATACACAAGCAACAATTCCCCAATACAAAGTTAAATGTCCTACCTACAAAGTTAAATGTCCTACCTACAAAGACTATGTAAGCAATTGCATCCCCCAATATGATTATTTGGCGGGCTTTTTGTGCAACGCCCAGTCCCTAGTCTCGGGAGCAACCGATGACCTTGGTTCCCATGAGACAAAAGATTATTTTGACTAGTGAAGCACCTGGGCAACCCCCTTTCCACTGTTCTATGTGGCAACCTAGAATAAGAAGGAAAATGGCTGCAGCCAAGCTCATTTGTAGAGTTGACATACTGTGAAAAATAGAACTGGGCTTGTTGTAAGAAAGTAGGAAAAAACTTCACAAATGGAAAATATTAACCATATATTTTCCATTCTTTCATAACTATGCATTTTTACTAGCTCCAAACAGCAGAATGTATGTGATCTTACCATCTTTAGCAATTCTTGCTTATCTTTAAACTTCATCCCATTAGCATAGCCACACAACTAAACTCTAAATATCTTGACATATCTCTTAAAAAAAACTGTTTCAGGTTGGCTGGCCAACATAATTTCCTTTTCTTTTTAAACCAGAAAAAAAAGAATTAGACTGTGTGCCTTTGATACATCAGTGTCCATCTGATAACCTTAGACATGACAATTATTGGGATTCTTGCAAATAATTATAGATTCCAAAATTGTAATTGATATTACAGTGCAATTGTGGCCTGTTTAATAGTGAATCAATATTGTTAGTTATAGAAGATCTCTTCTACAATTAGAACAATTAATCAGTGGAACAGTTTGCCTTCAGAAATTGTGGGTGCTTCATTGTTGGAGGTTTTTAAGAAGAGATTGGAAAGCCATTTGTCTGAAATGGTACACGGTCTCCTGCTTGAGTTGGAGACACTATACCATTTGAACTAGAAGACCCTCAAGGTCCCATTCAAGTCTGTTATTTGTTATTGTGTTATACACCACCAGATGGATTCATAGCTGGCTTACCTGCCATACTCAGCGTGTGGTCCTCAATGGAACTGCATCTACATGGAGGGAAGTGTGTAGTGGAGTGCCCCAGGGCTCTGTTCTGGGCCCAGTGCTCTTCAACATCTTCATCAATGATTTGGATGAGGAGATAGATGGGGAACTCATCAAATTTGCAGATGACACTAAGCTGGCAGGAATAGCCAACACTCCAGAAGATAGGCTTAAGATAAAGAAGGATCTTGAAAGACTTGAACATTGGGCACTATCTAATAAAATGAAGAAGAAATAGGGGTGACATAATAGCAGTTTTCCAATATCTCAGGGGCTGCCACAAAGAAGAGGGGGTCAAACTATTCTCCAAAGCACCAGAGGGCCAGACAAGAAACAATGGTTGGAAACTGATCAAAGAGAGAAGCAACCTGGAATTAAGGAGCAACTTCCTAACAGTGAGGACAATTAATCAGTGGAACAGTTTGCCTTCAGTAATCGTGGGCGCTCCATCACTGGAGATTTTTAAGAAGAGACTGGACAGTCACTTGTCTGAAATCATATAGGTTCTCCTGTTTGAGCAGGACTAGAAGACCTCCAAGGTCCCTTCCAGTTCTATTCTATTCTATTTTTTCAACAACTGCCTTTGCTGCCCTCAAGCTTGCCACTAAATTACAGTTCTTGCTTCCCCTTTGCAGCTCATCTCCCCACCGTTTCTGACTAGGGACACATTTGAACTTAACACACTCTTTCAAATTCCCTCCACTGAAGTAAAATTTAAATCCTTGCTAGCAGTCCTCCTCCCCCCAAGGTAAATGTTTTCTGTGAACACCAAACCAGCTCTTTTGATCCATTGGCAACTAATTATTTGAAAGAGCAGCTGATCCTGAAAGCAGGGCAGATTCAAGAGGGCATGGAAGCTATTTACACAGGGGTAGATGCTTCTCCCAGCCATCCAAATGGGCAGGGAATAACTCCCTCCTCAATGACACTAAAGAAGACACAGGTGCTTGCACAGAAGCCCTTGGAATCCTTTGCTCCATCACTGCCCCATATGCAGGGCTAAGACTTCACTGAGGGATAGGGCTGATGTGACAACATATATTGGGACAAATGGTAGGTTACAGAAATGAAGTTGTAGAAAATGGGTTTCCTGGGATATAGGGATAAAAAAGCAACTTATTCATTGATGACTTATGGAGCTTTCAATCTAAGCATTCAGCACTGGAGCAGGAGGGAGGGAGTGGGAGAGAGGGAGTAGGAGGGAGGGGATGATAACCTAAATGAATTTCATCTCTTTTACTCAAAAGATGTGCAGTAGCCTGGTGATTTAGAGATCAATGTAAGCCATAGGTTTTTCTAACTCTGCTTTCTCATATCTTTTTATTATGAAATATATCTGTGAGAACAGAATTTGTCTGGCATAAAAATAGAAATGCAAATGCTGAAAGAAATTAAATGTAAACATCAACTAACCTGACAAATCTAAATAACAGGGGTCTTCAAACATGGCCCTTTTATGAGTTGTGGACTTCAACTCCCAGAATTCCTCAGCCAGTGTGCCTGGCTGAGGAATTCTGGGAGTTGAAGTCCACAAATAATAAAAGGGCCAAGTTTGAAGACCCCTGCTATATAACATTATAAGCACTTTATGGCTTCCTACCTGGCCCATAATAAAAGGATCTCTAATAGTGAGGGCTAAATAGTTTATATCAATTAAGAAGACCACCGATATAAGTTTCCTGTGACATCGCAGTGACACAGGCGCAGGGGAATGAAGCTCCATTTCCCATGCCTGATTTCTACCTGCTGGGGGGTCCAAAAGGACCAAAAGTTGCCCCATAGAGGTGACTGGCCAAAGGGCAAAACTTTGTAGATTGTGGACAAGGGTAGCTGACCTACTTGATCCAAAGAAGCCCTCGGGACCGGTGGGAAGAAAGGCTGGCCACATCCATGCTGCCAGCCACAAGCTACTAATTGTCGGAGACAACGAATACAAACAAGCAGAAAGCAAAACAGCTGATCTAGGTGAGACTATTTTCCTTACCTCTCTACAAGTGAAAATACCAGTTCTGGAAAAAGTTCCCAAAAGCAAGAATCCCCAAGCTATAGGGAGGGGGGATTTTTGTTTTACTCCTCCCTTCTGAACAATAAGCGGTGGTTTAAGCTTCGGGGGAAATTAAAAGTGATTTATAATAACATTGTGAAGATAACTGAGGGACTGAAGAAGGATATTTTGGGAAGCTTTTACATTTATAATTTTTTTATCTACTTTTTGTTTGGAAACCATTGGATTTTAACTTTCTAAACTTTTTAAAGTTTAGTGGGAATTGACATCTAATGACATCTAGTGGCAAAACTAAGAATTACATTTAGCCTTGTATTTTTAACCTTATCAAGCTGTTATGACTGGAGCCTCAGAATCTAGCTAGACGCCCAGACACAGCTTACAGTTTAAACTTTTTAATGTCCTTGGAATCTATAGTCCTGGAGATTGTGGCTGGAAAAGAGAAGAATTTTTTTGGATTGCCTTTCTTTACAGGATTGATTACAATTAAAAATAAAAGTTGTTTTGAAGTCATCTGACTTCTCTGGATTACAAATACAGCTTGACCTGGAATTTTTACAAGCTGTTTTGAGACAGAGTAAACAACAAGAAACCTCCACTAGCAGAACACTTTGGATTACAATTTTAACAGCATACTTTTTCCTTTTTTCCCCTCTTGTTCTTTTTATTTTCCTTTATTCCTTCATTTTCTTTTTCTTATTATTACTATTTACCTCTCCTATTTGTTAGGAGCCTATTGGACTTACTTACCTCTTCTGCACCCTCTGTTGGACAAGCTAGCCCAACAACTCAGAGTTCTATTGGGACAATATTCCAATGTGAGAAAGCCAGCACTGCTTAAGATGAAATGCAGGCCTCATTAAAACTGATTCAAGAGATGATGCAGAAAAATCATGAAGAGACACAAAGTAAGTTGGAGAAAGTAAGTGAAGAAATTCTGGATATAAAGGCACAATTTGAAGCTCAAAATCAAAAGATTATCAAAAATGAACAGAAAATCCAGGAAATGGAAAATAAAACCCAGGACATTGATAAAAAGGTGGAAATATTGCAAAAAAATATGAAGAATTAGAACAAACAAATCAAGAGCTAGAGCGAGCTATGGCAATGGTAGAAATGGGAAAAGCGGAACATTATTTGAGATTCCAAAATATTCCTGAAGATAGAGAAGAAAACATAGAAATGGTGATTATTGAGTTATTGGCCGAACTTTTAAACGCAGACAGATATGCAAAACAAGATAGATCAGATATTCCGCATGAATTTGAGCTATGCAAGAAAAAATAGACTACCAAGAGAAGTACACGTGAGATTCATGAAGAAAACAACAAGAGATGAAGTACTGAGAAAAGTGAGAGAGGAACCATTACAATACAAAAATAAAGAAATTGTGGTCCTAAAGCAGATACCCAAGAGAGTAAGGGATACTCGGAGACACTACCATTTTCTAACTACAAAGTTGATTGCCAAAGGCATAAATTTCAGATGGCTAATGCCGAAAGGCATTCTAATAAACTGGAACAATACAAGATATCGACTGGACTCAATTTGGAAAGCAGAAGACTTCGAAGTAAGAAATAGAGCAACTTTGGATGAAGGACTGTACCAACAACAAGGGGATAAGCAAACGGGAGAGACGGCCCAAGGAGCAATGGCAGAAGCAGAAGACCAGAAGGAGAAAGACGAGCAAAAGGGTGAAGGGGAATTGCCAGAGAACAAAGGATTACAAGATCGACTAGACCAAAATATAAATAAAGGAAATGGAAATGGAGAAAAAAAAATGGATTTTTTTCAGTAAATGTAAATGGACTAAACTCCCCATCAAAAAGAAATAAATTTTTTAGGAAACTCCAGAAATTAAATACAGATATAATTTGTTTACAAGAGACACACATAAAAAAACAACATTATAAACTATTGGAATACTCAAAAATTGGGAAGCTTTATTGCACATCAGCACAACAAAAAAAAGAGGAGTAGCCGTATATGTTACAGAGATAATAGACTCTAAATTAGTATACTCAGATGAAGAAGGAAGAATTGTAATGGTTGAAATATATTTACATCAAAAACAAATACTGTTAGTGGCAATCTATGCCCCAAATAACAATCAAGAACAATTTTATCAAAGGTTACACAGGAAACTAATAGAAATGGAATACCAAAATATTTGTTTAATAGGGGACTTTAATGCGATAGTAGACGGAACAATGGATTATAAAAGTAACAAAACAGGAAAACCTGTAAGAAGAAGATTACCCAAGACATTTTTTGATATGGCAGAGGAAATTGGAATACAAGACATTTGGAGAGAAATTAATCCACAAAACCAACAATACACTTTTTACTCAAATAGCCATAAATCCTGGTCAAGAATTGATATGATTTGGATGACTTCTGAATTGAGGATGGATGTACAGGAAATTGAGATAGAAATAGGTACATGGGCAGACCATAATCGTCTAAAAGTGATATGGAAAGGAATACAAAAAAAAACAAAACCAAGATGGACTTTAAACCAATCCATACTAAAAGACAAAGAATTTATAGAGCTAGCGAAAAAAGAAATGGAACTCTTCTTTAAAGAAAATAAAGAAGAAGATACATCACTACAAAATCTATGGGACACAGGCAAAGCGTATTTTAGAGGCATAGCTATAACGTATATGGCAAAGAAAAATAAACAGAGAAGACAGCAATATTCATTACTAAAAGCAAAATTTAGAAATTTAGAGATAGAATTACAAAGAAACCCACAGAAAAAGACCTTGAAAAGAGAAATGGAAATAATAAAACATAAGCTAAATTTGTTGGACTCAGAAAAATTGGCGGAACAGATAAAGAGAGCAAAACAAAAGTTTTTCAAAAATGCCAATAAGCCAGGAAGATGGTTAACCTATAAGCTTAAAAAACAGAAAGAGAAGAAAATAATACATAACTTAGTAGATGGGAAAGGTTGTTTACAATTCAAAAATGAAAAAATAAAAAAGATAATTAAGGAATACTATAAGGAATTGTATGATAAAGAGATTTCAAGAGAGAGAACTGCTCAATACTTAGAAGAAAGTAAACTGCCAAAAATTCCAGAGACATTTAAAACTATGTTAGAAGAAAGAATAACAATGATGGAGATATCAGAGGCTAAAACAACAAAAAAATTGGAAAACACCGGGCCCAGTCGGGCTCCCGGCAGAACTTTATAAAAATTTACAAGACATATTAAGCGAACCACTGAAAGATGTTTGTAATGGACTATTGTTAGAGGCTAAACTTCCAAATACATGGATAGAAGCAAATATTACTTTAATACCAAAAGAAGACTCAGACTTGACATATATTAAGAACTATAGACCAATTTCATTACTTAATGTGGATTATAAAATTTTTACTTCAATAATGGCAGAGAGACTGAAAAACTACTTAGTTGAATTCATACATCCAGATCAAAATGGCTTCTTTCTAAAGAGACAAATTAAAAACAACTTAAGAGTGATAATGGACATATTAGAATACTACGAACTACATCCAGGGAAACAATTAGCATTAATATTTTTAGATGCTCAAAAGGCATTTGATAATGTTTCCTGGCAATTCATGATTCAGCAACTACAAACAATGGACTTTGGAAAGAACTTTACAAATATGATAAAAACAATATATAGCAATCAGATAGCAAAAGTGATTGTGAATGGAGACTGTACTGAGAACTTTGAGATAAGAAAAGGCACGAGGCAAGGGTGTCCACTATCCCCATTATTATTTATCTTTACTTTGGAAGTTTTAAATAGAAGGATTAGACAGGACACAGAAATCAAAGGTTTGAAGATAAAAGACAAAACGTATAAGTTACAAGCATTTGCTAATGATCTAGTATTTATTTTGGAAGAACCTTTAGAGATGATCCCTAAGCTATGAGGAAAGATAGAAGAGTATAGAGAAATGGCGGGATTAAAAATAAATAAAGAAAAAACTAAGGTAATAGTTAAGAATCTCACAGATAAACAGAAAAGAGAAATGCTAGAGAAAACAGAGGTACAGATAGTGAAAAAAGTTAAATACTTAGGTATCCATCTTTTGGCCAAATGTTCATCAATAAAACAAGACAATTATACAAAATTATTGAAACAAATAAAGCTAGATTTGGAAAGATGGAAAAATCTGCAGTTGTCAATACTAGGAAGAATTGCTGCAGTAAAAATGAACGTACTGCCGAAGGTTTTATTTTTATTTCAAACAATTCCGATAAAACTTGAGAATTTTTTTTTCAAGATTTAAATTCATTAATTTTGAACTTTATTTGGCAGGGAAAGAAAGCTAGAATTAAGATGAAAACACTACAAGATGCTAAGGAAAATGGAGGATTTGGGCTGCCGGAATGGGTGTTGTATTATGAAGCATCTGTTTTAACATGAGTAAAAAAATGGATAATGCTTAGAAACAAAAGGTTGTTGTATTTAGAGGGACATGATCTACAATTGGGGTGGCACACTTTTTTTATATATATAAATTTTTTTATTATTTTGAATTAAACAACAAATACAAATGATGCATCTACAAACACCACAAAAGAAAAAAGATTTTTACTCAAAATATTTCCGAATACTCCCGGCAGTCCCCGCCTTGCATCTACCCTTATCCACTTTCCCTCTCTTTCCTCCCCCTCACCCCACAACCTCTCCTCTTTCCTCCTACCACTCTACATCCCTTTCGCCTTCTAACCACCACATCGAGTGCAATTTGGGGAACCTACCGGGAATATCCTCTTATTATTACAATTCCATTATAAACTTATAATTATTTACTACATCAGTTTATAATTTCCCCTTAAACCCCTCCCCTCACCGACTTCCCAGAACTAAAACAGGATTCAACACCTCATAAAGCAATCAGTTTAAAAAAAAAA
>NW_015387132.1:30068-39688 GCF_001527695.2 Protobothrops mucrosquamatus | reverse complement strand
CGAGGTTCCTAGCCGAGAGACAGCTGGCAAACGCTGTCTCTTCAGGCTTTGACGCGCTCCCAGACGGGCGGCTAAAAAAGCCGCCATGCGATGCCAGCTGTCACCACCGGAAGCCGGGTGGCACACTTTTTTATGGTATGGGAAAAATAGAGCTCATAAGTATTTTCAAAATCACTTTATAAAAAATGCCTTGTTAACAGTATGGGAAAAAATTAAAGCTAAAATATACCTAAAAATTCCAGGGTGGTTATCAACGATGGAGGCATTTGTACACCCGAACTTGGTAGACTTTGAAAAAATATGGGCATATAGAGAAATTCTAAATATTGATGGGAATTTAAAATCTAAGCAAGAACTGGAAAATCAGGGGATCAACCTGTCATGGTGGGCACATTTACAGATACAAAATAGATATGAAAAGGATGTGAAAATGTATGGATTTTATAAAGATCAAACTGTGTTCAATAAGATTTTGTTAACCTGAGATGAGAAATTAATTAAGAAAATGTATAATTTTTTATTAATTTTGGAAATGGAAAGCGAACAAGTTAAAGAAACAATGATAAGATGGGCAAAAAACTTTGGCTATTATATAGCATTAGAAAAGTGGCAAATGCTATGGGAAAGAAACTACAAACTAACAATGTTAACCTCGTATAAAGAAAACTTGTATAAAATGTTTTATAGATGGCACTTGCCACCAACAAGATTAGCAAAAATAGAAACTGGAAATGTAAACACAATGCAAGCACGTACTACCACATCTGGTGGACATGTGGCAAAGCTAAGGCTTATTGGAGAAAGATACATACGTGGTTAGAAAAAATATTAGGTGAAAATGTTGATTTTAAACCTGAACTTTTTTTACTAGGTATAATGCCTGAAAAGATTAATAAGCAGAGTTTATATTTAATTTTACACATCACTACAGCAGCAAGAATAATCTTTGCACAATACTGGAAGAATGAAGAATTGCCATCAGAAGAAGAAATAATCAGGAAAATATTGGAATGTGCAGAGATGGACAGATTAACTATGATACTGAAAGATAAAGAAGACACAGACTACTACCAAATTTGGGATTTATTTTATCATTGGTTAGAGGAAAGAATGAAGGATTAGGAATTGAATATGTATTAGCATAGCTAATCCCAGACAACTCGTTGATTGGAAAAATTAACATATGTATACAAAAGAAAGCCAATAAAATCTTTATTTAAAAAAAGGATGGAGACAGCTTCTCTGGCCTGGGCAGGCCACGTGGTCTGCCCGGGTCTCTCTGCAGCTTCCTGCACCTGCTCTGTCAATCACAGGCCCAGAACATAACACAGGTTATTATGGTTTCTGAACCACTTGTTGGTCTCTAGTGTAGTTAGAGTTCCTGTAACAGAGCCTTTTCAAGAGGAGACTTGTCTGGGCTCTGGTGGTTACAGGTGCTGCTAACTCAGTGGTGGCGAACCTTTTAGAGACCAAGTGCCCAAACTGCAACCCAAAACCCACTTATGTATCACTGGGTGCTGGGTGGGCATGGCCTGCTGGGTGGGTATGACTATGGTGGAAATGGCAGACTGGGTGGGTGTGGCCAGGGTGGGCATGGCCAACTTGATGTTGCTCTAGTGGGTGAGGCAGCGGGCAGGAAGGCATCTTGCTCAGCAGGTGGGGGGCATGGGGGGAGGCTCCTGACCTCTGCAGCTCTTCTGAGGGGGGAGGAGGGGCTGTGCTGGGATTGGGGCTCCTCATGCCTTCTGCTGCCTGCCTGGGCTCTTGCTGAAAATGCCGCAACTCCACTTGCCTGGCAGGGTGGGGGCGCGCTCGCACACGGGGACACACACAGGGCTGCTTCCTCGCTTTCCATGCCATGCCTGGGTTGGACTGGGCACGGAGTCTCCTCGTGGCTTCTTCCTCCGGTGACATCAGGAGCACCCACCCCACCTACCGCTCGTCCCGGGGCAGCTGCCGCCATCCCTTCAGGCTTCCTCAGCCTCTCCCCCCCTCCAGGCTGGGGCTGGTCAGATTCCCCCTGTGGGCAGCCCTGCATCCATCTACAGCGAGCCCTCCTCCTCCGTCCTTCTGCTCCTTCTGCAGGCGGACTGTGGCTTACCGAGCCGGGCATACCTCTCCCCGCACGCATCCTCCAGCAAAGGAACCGGGTAGCTATGGCTCTCGCTCCCCTCCGGCCGCCATCTGCCGAGGCCTGAGCTTAGTGCACCCAGCTAGCCGGGGACGGGCTGGAGAGCACGGGATGGCAGCAGGTGCCCCAGGACGAGTGGTAGGTGGGGTGGGCGCTCCTGATGTCTGCAGGGAAGAAACGGCAAGGAGGCCCTGCGCCCAGTCCAGCCCAGGCGTGGACGGAAAGCAAGGCAGCAGCCCCACATGTGTCGGACCCAACCCTCACAGAGCGCCCTTCTCCCGCTGCCCAGACCTGGTTCCTTACCTCCGCCCGGCTTCTTCTGCGGCCTCAAGGCAGTGGCATTAGGCAGGAAGTGGCAAACGGGGCTTGCTGAGAATCGAGCCGTGTTTGCCACTGCTGCCGCCACCCTCAGAGCCAGCGATCAGCAGTGCCCCATCACGGGATGCCAGGGTCCAGCCCTACGAAGCCCATCTTCTTCTCACCTGAGCTGCCTGGATACATGCCCCTGTTGTGCAACTTCTGCAGTGGTGCTGGTGCGGAGGGCGATTCCACATGCAAGCGGGACAGCCGCACACAGCAGAGGTGCTCGGGGCCAGAGGGGAGGCCGGGCAGATTGCGGGCGCTGGCGGTGGTTCTGGATTGCAATCTGCCCGGCCTCCCTTCCGGCCCCAAGCAATGCTTCTGCCATGTACGGCTGTCCGCTGGCCCGTGTGATCACCCTCCATGCCAGCGCTGCCGCCAGTGCCCCCAATCTGCCCAGCCTTCCCTCTGGCCTGAGCAGCACCTCTGCCATGCATGGCTGTGCCATCCCGCTTGCGATCGGCCTCTGCGCTGGCACTGGCAATCTGCCCGGCCTCCCCTCCATCTGCTTTGCGCAGCTCCTCCTGGGCCCCCCGCCCGCCGTTAACCCTCCCACCACCATGCAGGGTAAGGTTGCCACCCCTGCCCCCATCCAGATGGGGGTGAGGGTGGCCTACCTGCGACAATGGCTTCCCTGATCTGGGGTCCTGTCCTTTCATGGCCTCCGCCTGGTGGCCAGCATGCTGCCCAGCCGAAGCCGGGGACATTGGCTTCCCTGCCCTCAGCCGGTCTGTGATCCCACCTGCCAGGCGGGGAATCAGTGGATTGCTTTCTATGCTGGGGTGGGGCTGGGGTGGACTGGGCGCAGGCAGCTGCATTCCATTTCTCCATTCGCTTCTCAGCCTTTGCCACGTGTTTGTGAGACTATCGGTAAAAAAAAAGTTCTCGCTTTTTTTTTTGACCCACAAACATGTGGGAGAAATGGAATGCAGCTGCCCGCACCCAGTCCAGCCCAGCCCCGCCCTGGCAC
This sequence comes from Protobothrops mucrosquamatus, assembly GCF_001527695.2. Lineage (NCBI taxonomy): Eukaryota > Metazoa > Chordata > Lepidosauria > Squamata > Viperidae > Protobothrops > Protobothrops mucrosquamatus. The sequence continues at coordinate 36,227 of NW_015387132.1, read as the reverse complement.
AGAAAGGTGGGATCATAGACCAGCCGAGGGCAGGGAACCCATTGTCCCCGGCTTCGGCTAGGCGGTGTGTTGGCCGCCGGGTGGAGGCCGAGAAAGGACAAGACCCCAGAGCAGGGAAGCCGTCGTCACAGGTAGGCTGCCCCCCCTGCACCTTTTGCTGCCGCCATAGCCCCCCAAGGCCAAGACGAGGCAGCCCCACCCTCCCCTGGCTGCCATTACCGCTCTGCTTGCTGCCATCTCCGAATGAGGCCAAGGCAAGGCAAGGCACCCCCCCACCGCCGGCCCTTACCACTCTGCTGCCATCGCTGAATGAGGGCAAGGCAAGGTACCACCCCCGCCGCCCTTACTGCTCTACTGCCTTGCCACGAGGCCACAAGGCCAAGGCAAGGCAAGGCAACCCCCCGCCACTGGCCGCCCCTCCTCCCCCTCTTCCCCTGCATGGCCGGCCGCTGAAATCCACCACTGTCAGCTTGTGCTTGCTCGCTCGCTGTCTGCCGGAAATGCTGCTTCGGCTGAAAATTGCTCCCTTTATAGCCTCTTGCCTATTCCCAGACTGTGCATGCACGGAGAGCTATGCATGTGCAGCTCTGCAAAAGCTGTGCATGCGCAGAGAGGAGGAGGGAGCAGCTCTGCCCAGCAATGGCTCGTGTGCCACCAGAGACGGCTCCGCATGCCCCCTGTGGCAGGCATGCCATAGGTTCGCCACCACAGTGCTAACTGATGAGGGTGCAGGAAAGGTTTAGTCACCTCTGCTTTCTTGTCTGCCAGCTGGTCTTCAAACTGCCTGCGGAGAGCAGCCATAAAGCAGTTGAAATTCCTAAATTCGGGTGCGTTGCAATTATACAGGGTCACCATCTAGTCAGCTGTTCCACCCTCCAGGGCTAGAGTGACAACTCGGACCTTCTCAACATCAGTAGGCAATGTTCTCCCATAGATTTGCATGTAGGTTGATACCTGTGCCAGGAAATACCCCAAGCACTTTGGATCTCTGTCAAACTTCACTCCGATTGGGATTGGTTTCACCTCGGCTGGTTGGGGTGGTCTGCCTCTGGCTCCTTGAGATGGGTGACCTCGCCGTGGTGCTGCCTTCTGGGCTCCAGCTGCAGCCATCTCTTGAACCTCAGATTCCTCCCCCTCCAGTTCGCTTTCTGACTCTTCCTCCAACTCGGGGCTTTCTTTCAGTTGCGCCTTAAATTCATCAAGGCTCTTTTCACATAGTCCATCACAACTTCCATCATACCTGACTTTGATTCCTCCTTTTCTCCTTCTTTATCAGGAGGGGCAGGTTCTGGATTTTTCTTCTTTGCTTTTTTCTTCTCCCCGCCTTGAATAAGAGTGACTTTTGGGCTTTCTCCTCCCATCATTCCTTCTTACCGACACCGAGTGACCATCTGGCTCAATTTTCTTCACTAGAAGGTCCAGCTTCTTCCAGGTCCCTGGAGAGACTTTCATCGGCTTTTAGACAGAGGAGATCTTTGGACCATTTCTCTGCCTGGAACTTCTCCATGTAGAAATTAGTTGCAACTCCCCTGGTAGGGCAGCAGCTTCTCCGGGTTGAGTACTATGCAGATCTCGCCTTATGTAAGGACCCACCTCAGCTAACCACCCAAGAAAGCAGAACTCTTGAAACAGGCATTGTCTCAAAAGGAAACTTTTATTAACATTCCTTTTTCAAATAGATAGAGTGAAAGAAGGAAAGCAGAAAGCAAAAGTTATCCCAAGCACAGGCAAATATCCCCCCTCCCTCCAGCATATTGGCAGGCCCCAAAGCAAAGTTAAGAATATATATATGGAAAGAAGACAAGGATTTGGGGACATGACAGTTGGGCTATAATTTCTTTTTGTGTGAAGACTGATCAAAGAATGAGTTAAGCAGTTCTGCTCTCTCCCTGCTGCCTGTTATTTCCTTGCTTATTTCTGGCATTATACCTAGTTTTTAAAAAATCAGGTTTATAGTCTATGTGTTTCTCTAAGATTTTTTCTAACCAAGTGTGAATCTTTGTCCAATATCTCCTTGCTTTAACACATGTCCACCACATATGATAATAAGTATGTGGTTTCCAACATTTCTCTGACATATTTTTAAACATTTTTGCTAATCTTGTTGGTGGCAAGTGCCATCTATAGAACATTTTGTATAAGTTTTCTTTATATGAAGCTGACATTGTCAATTTATAGTTTCTTTCCCACAAACTTTGCCACTTCTCTAAGTCTATATTATATCCAAAATTCTTTGCCCATACTAATCATTGTCTTTTTTACTTGTTCATCTTCCATTTTCAGATTTAATAAGAAATTGTACATTTTCTTTTCCATATAAAATTTTTTATTATTTTCATCGTAAAAAAAAAACATCACAAATATTACACAATACTATATAACAAGAAAGAAAAAACCCCCACCCGGACTTCCCGAACCTAATCCCAGGATAACATTGTACATTTTCTTAATTAACTTTTCATTGGAAGTTAGTAATGTCTGGTCAGACGTTGTCTGCTCTTTATAAAATCCATACTGTTTAATATCTTTGTCATATCTCACTTGCATTTGTAAATGTGATCACCATGTTAAATCAATGCCCTGATTTTCCATCTCTTGCCTGGATTTTAAGTTCCCTTCAGAATTTAGAATATCTTTATATGTCCATATTTTATCGAGGCTGACTAGATTTGGATATACAAATGCTTCCATTGTTGAAAGCCATCCTGGAATTTTCAAATAGATTTTACATTTTATTTTTTCCCATGTTAATAATAGTGCATTTCTAATATAATGGTTTTGGAAGTATTTATGTATTTTATTTTTTCCATACCATAAAAAATCTTGCCAACCAAGTTGTATGTCGTGTCCCTCCAAGTACAGCAATCTTTTATTTCTAAAAGTTATCCATTCTTTTACCTATGTTAGCACTGACGCTTGATAATATAAAACCCATTCTGGCAAGCCAAAACTTCCATTTCCCTTAGCTTCTTGTAATATTTTCAATTTAATTCTAGCTTTCTTTCCTTGCCAGATAAAGTTTTGAATTAAAGAATTTAAACCTTCAAATAATTTTTTCTCTAGTTTTATAGGTATCATTTGAAACAAAAATAGAATTTTTGGTAGCATATTCATTTTCACCATACCAATTCTTCCTAACATTGACAGTTGCAGATTTGAAAAAAAACTTTTTTTATTGTCCTTGATTTCTGTTGCAAGTCTTCGTTCATTCTGAGCCTTTGTTTTCCTGACTTCTTCTTTGCATGTTCTGGCCTTCTGCTGATAATCAGCCTTAGTTATGTGTCTTTCCATTTTTTGTACTTGTCCTTTTTGTCTTTCAGTTTGTCAGAGAGATCTTTGTGCAGCCATGCTGGTTTCCTCTTGAATTTCTTGCTTCTCTTTTTCAGTGGTATTGTGCTGGACTGGACCCCTATGATCATATTTTCAGAGTTTCCCACGTTTCTTGAGTTGTTTTCCCCTTTAGGATTTTCATACATGGAATCTTTCCTGGGTTCCCTTTGAGTTTGTTAAAATCAGCTCTTTTGAGGTTTAAGAATCTGATTGGATTATTTTCTATTGCTTGTGTTTGGATTATATTGAATTTCAGCATGACTTGGTCACTTTCACCCAAGGTTCCGGCAACTTATATTCTGTAGATATGTAGTGTTCTGTTACATATAGTGCAATTCCCCCTCCTCTTTTTGTAGCTCTATTTCCTTTGAACAATTTGTATCCATCCATCAGTCCATTCCAGTCATGGGTTTCATCCCACCAGGTTTCTGTTATGCCAACTATGTCATACCTGCCCTCATGTATTATTGCTTCTAGTTCACCCTGTTTGTTCTCCAAGCTTTGAGAATTTGTATATAAGCATTTATCATCTTGACTTCCGGTGGGACGGCGCGCCGATGGCGGCTCTTTTGGAGCCGTCCGCCTGGGAAGGCGTCAGAGCCAGCATGAACAGCGACCAACAGCTGTTCAGCGGCTTGGAACCTTGTGCCCCGGGCGAAGGGGTTGAGGTGAGTATTCCTGGATAGGAGTAGAGTCCCAAAGCTCTCCCCTTATTTTGGGAGAGCGAAATTGGGTACTCCTCCAGAGTCTGGGAGATCTCCGTCTCCCAAGCGCCTTTGTTCCCTTTTTTTGGGAACAAAGCCAGTCGTTGCCTCCACTTCTGCGAATTATAGAAAATTAAGAGTATATAATAAGCGGACGGAACTGACCAGGGGAAACTGGACTTGAGCAACTTAAGACTTTAACTCAATTTATTAACATCTTCTTGAAAGTTAAGTTGAAATAAGGAAAAAAAATGGCTGCGGTTTGCCGTTTTTCTATAGATGAGAGTGACTTTCCTTTTTAACTTTCACTTTCCTGTAGCACTGAATGAAGAGGGAAATTGTTACCCCTTGGCTTATTGTAACATTGACATATTTTTGGGGGGGGCTTATGGAAAGTTTTGGTGACTAAATTTTTTTCTTTTAATGGAGAGAATTCTGGATTTGGATTTTGGATTTTTTCCCCCCTCTTTTTTTTCTTCGAGGCTTGGATTAAAGAAGCTTGAAAAATGGCTTTGTTTAACGGAACTTCCGCTTTGTTTAAAGATTTTCAACAGTCTAATTATGAATTCATCTCCTCTTTATCCTCAACGATGGCTTCGTTTGAAGATTTATAAAAGGTTTTGAAATATAATATCTGCTTTGCATGGTACTGCAGATTACATAGAGGTCAGAATGGAGGAAAAAGTGGAGCCTGTAAAAGTGGAAATTGGACTGGAAATGATTCAAGAGGAAGATCTGGATTTTTCTTTATGGAAGGAGGGAGAAGTGGAAGACATAGTTGCAAAAGCGGAAACTGGATTGGAAATAACTAAAGAAAATTTACAAGGATACAGAGAAGAGGCAGTGATGGACTTAGCTGTGACTTTGGGATGTAATTTTAAAGAAATACTTATAGAAATGAAAAATTATAGTATTGCATCTCATGGGAAGCAGTTGGGGGATATTATTGCTTATTTCTTAAGAGTATCTTGTAATGAAATTATACAGGTTCTTTTGTTTGAGATATTAAGATATTAAGGGATTAATTTTAAAGAATTCATGGAGGAGGAAATGGGGTATATCGGTGGAATTGTGGAATTATAAGGGGTTTCTGAATTTTAGTGGCTAAGAGATGTTACTTTTGATATGATTAATTAATACTTAGGGATGTAAGTTTAAAGAAATAGTTATACATGGGAAATTATAGTATTGTATATCAAGGGAAGCAGTGGAGATACATTATTGTTTATTATCTTGTAATGAAATTAAATAAGGTTTTGTTTAGAGAAAAAAATGGTTTAGACTAATAAAACTGATATATCCTTTTTTCTTATTATTTTAAAAGATCATAAATATTTGATTATGGCATTAATTGTAGGGGTGATGATATATTATATATAATTGTAGGGGTGATGGAATGTATTATATATAATTGATAAATTGAAGATATGGCAAAGTTTCTTGTATGATTAAGGGATTGGAGAGGATGGATTGGCTATATTTAGATAGATTATATTAGCTTCTTTTTGATTATCTTTTTACGAGTTAAAGTATGTTTATATTAGACTAGTTTATATTGGGTAGTTTTATATAGACTTGGGAAGATGAATGCTTAACCCTGTAATCAGTTCTGGGAAGTCTGGGGGGGTTAGGGGGGATGGGGGTGGGAGGGAGTATAGAAATAGAGTTAATAGTATTGACTTAAGGGGGAAGTAGGATACATTAAAATAATAATAGATTATGTATATGTATAACTGAGTTAATTATATTGAAATAATTTGAATTGTATAAGTATGATTTTGTTTTGATTAATTGATGGCCTTGCCACCATGTTAAATAAAAACCAATAAAAATTTTGTTGAAAAAAAAAAAGCATTTATCATCTTTATGCCTGTTCTTATGGGCCCATAAGGTTAGCTGTGTTAGGACCCTCTTCAAGAGAGTGAGCTCTCGGACTTCCGGTGGGACGGCGCACCGATGGCAGCTCTTTTCGGAGCTGTCCTCTTGGGAAGGCGTCAGAGCCAGCATGAACAGCGGTCAGCAGCTGTTCAGCGGCTTGGAACCTTGTGCCCCGGGAGAAGGGGTCGAGTTGAGTATTCCTGGATAGGAGTAGAGTCCCAAAAGCTCTCCCCTTTATTTTGGGAGA
>NW_015387132.1:0-27171 GCF_001527695.2 Protobothrops mucrosquamatus | reverse complement strand
TAGCCACTAGGCCACAGGCTCTTTCTCGCTTTGTTAGCTACAAGAGACAGGGGAAGAGGATGAATGCTTTTGTTTGAACACCCTGTCGGCCCAAATATGGGAAAGAGAAATCTTTTGCCTGTATCAGCTCAATCTAGAGCCATCCACAGGCAGCAGTCGCTTAACTGCGACATCATATGTGTTTTTCAAAATTTGGATTCTCTTTCCCATATTTGGGCCGACAGGGTGTTCAAACAAAAGCATTCATATATATATATATATATGTTTTCTGAGGTTTTCGCGGGTGTTTGTATGTAGGTCTTTGGTTATTCGGGTTTTCTCCCGCATAAAATTGGAACACTTCTTTCCAAACCATTTACTTTGTATTTCTGGGGAAAAGGGCATTCTTCACCAGTTAAAATCAATAATGATCACTAGACTAAATTCACTGAAATTTTATGTACTTGCCTATTTCTGAAAGATTAATAATCATGGATCCAATTTAAAAAATGATCACCCAGGTACTTTCTGTCAGCTGTCAAAAGAGCCCCAGGCCCTCATAATGCCAGACATTCTTACGAGCAATGAAATTATTTTGAAGCTTGAATGAAGGCATATAACCAAAGGCTGGAAAGATTAGAGGTGCATGTGAAGAAACACCAAATACCAATGGTGCATGAACAGAATAGTGAGAGAAGAAAAATTACCAGAAGGAAGATAAATCATCATGTATTGCTGGATTTTAAAAACTAGAAATTAACCTGCCACAAGTATGTTTCGGCCTCTGACTTTTGTGCAGGATGAGCTGCTAGAGGAACATTGTACAAAGGTTCATATTTCAGTGTGCTTATAATAAGCATCCTGCTTTAACAGAATGCTAGAGGTTAAGGAACATTTTTCAAACATTAGAAATGGCAGGACTCAAAAAATTAGTAATACTATAGAAAGGTTGTTGGCAGTAGATTTTTACTTAACACTTCCTTTCAACTAGAACCCCATCCTGTTTGGGTCAGGTTAATGCAGCCAGCAATACAGGTAGTACTCAACGTACGACCATAATTGTGCCCACAATTTCTGTTGTTAAATTAAACATTTGTTAGATGAATTTTGCCCCATTTTACGACCTTTCTTGCCTCAGTTGTTAAATGAATCACTGCAGTTGATAAATTAGTAATACAGTTGTTAAGTGAATCTAGCTTCCCCACTGATTTTGCTTGTCAGAAGGTCAAAAAAGGTGATCACATCATCTTAGGACAAGGCATTTCATCCCAAACCAAAAACGAGGTAGAAGGCAAAAAGGACAGAATATAAATATTCCTATGTTAAAAAAAATATGCACAAACATGCAAAGCTAAGCTATTGAAGGCAAATTGTTTGGACTTTCACTGCTATGACCAAGCAGACACTAGTAAAGTTGAAAAACAGCCACCTGGAAAAGGAAAAGGCATTGTTTGCCGTGAGCCTCACAGATCATTCAAGGAACAGAAGATTATTTGTTTTCCTTAAAACATTTGAGTGTCTAAAGCTACAATCCAATCAACAATGTGTAACCAATCTATAGCTCCTTGAAATCTTAGCCCTCTTCAGGTCGTCACCTCAATTTCAAGGCATGAAATTGGATGGTATGAGTGGGTGTCAGCCCCAATAGTACAAATTTGCATATTTTCTATGAGAATGTCTAATAAATAAATGTAATTCCTTATCATCAATACAGTAGTAATAGATTGAGGACAATCAACAAGTGGACAAGCTTGCATTCAGAAATCATGGGGGCTCCATCACTGGAGATTTTAAAGAAGAGACTAGACCAGTGATGGTGAACCTTTTAGAGACGGAGTGCCCAAACTGCAACCCAAAACCCACTTATGTATCACTGCGTGTCGGATGGGTGTGGCCTGCTGGGTGGGCGTGACCCACTGAGTGGGTGTGGCCCACTGAGTGGGTGTGGCCTGCTGGGTGGGCATGGCCCGCTGGGTGGGCAAGGCTATGGTGGAAATGGCAGACTGGGTGGGCATGGCCAGGGTGGGCATGGCCAACTCAATGTTGCTCTGGTGGGTGGGGCAGTGGGCAGGAGGGCATCTTGCTCAGCAGGTAAGGGCATGGGGGGAGGCTCCTGAGCCCCACAGATCTTCTGAGGGAGGGAGGAGGGGCTGTGCTGGGATTGGGGCTCTTTGTGCCTTCCGCTGCCTGCCTGGGCTCTTCTGCTGAAGATGACATGGCTCCACTTGCCTGGCAGGGAGGGGGCGCACTCGTGCATGGGGCTGCTGCCTTGCTTTCCATGCTGTGCCATGCCTGGGCTGGACTGGGCGCAGAGCCTCCTCACTACTTCTTCCCTCGTGGACATCAGGAGCACCCACCTGATGTCCACAGGGCATGATCGTCCTGGGGCAGCTGCCACCATCCCTTCAGGCTCCCTCAGCCTCTCCCCCCTCCAGGCTGGGGCTGGTCAGATTTCTCCTGTGGGCAGCCCTGCGCCCGTCCCCGGCCAGCCCTCTTCCTTCATCCTTCTGCTCCTTCTGCGGGCGGACCGTAGCTTACCGAGCTGGACACACCTCTCCCCACACACGTCCTCAGGTGGAGGAGCCGGGCAGCCACAGCTCTCGCTCCCCTCTGGCCTCCATCTGCCGAGGCCCGAGCTCGGCGTGCCCGACTAGCCAGCGATGGACTGGAGAGCACAGAATGGCGGCAGGTGCCCCGGAATGAGTGGTAGGTGGGGTGGGCGCTCCCGATGGCTGCAGGGGAAGAAACGGCGAGGAGGCTCCACACCCAGTCCAGCCCAGACCCAGCACAGACGGAAAATGAGGCAGCAGCCCCACATGTGTCAGACCCAACCCTCACAGAGCACCCTTCTCCCGCCGCCCAGACCCGGTTCCTTACCTCTGCCTGGCTTGTTCCACAGCCTCATGGCAGCAGCATTAGGCAGGAAGCAGCAAACGAGGCTTGCTGAGTATTGAGCCATGTTTGGCGCCATCACTGCCCTCAGAGCCAGCGATCAGCAGGGCCCCATCACAGGAGGATTCAGGTGCACCGGGGTCCAGCCCTATGAAGCCCACCTTCTTCTTGCCCGAGTTGCCCAGATACACACCCCTGTTGCGCAACTTCTGCAGCGGTGCCAGCAGGGAGGGCGATCGCACAAGCGAGGGGACAGCCGTGCATAGCAGAGGTGCTTGGGGCCGGAGGGGAGGCTGGGCAGATTGCGGGCGCTGGCAGTGGCATCGGCACTGCCAGCGCTCACAATCTGCCCGGCCTCCCCTCCGGTCCTGAGCAACGCCTCTGCCATGAGTGGCTGTCCACTCGTCCGTGCGATCGCCCTCCGCACCAGTGCTGCCGCCAGCACCCGCACTCTGCCCAGCCTCCCCTCTGGTCCGAGCAGCACCTCTGCCGTGCACAGCTGTCCCGTCATGCTTGTGATCGGCCTCCACACCGGCGCTGGCAATCTGCCTGGCTTCCCCTCTGCCTGCTTTGTGCAGCTCCTCCTGGGGCCCCCGCGTCCACTGTTAACCCTCCCACCACTATGCAGGGTAAGGTTGCTGGGGTAAGATGGGGGCGGGGGCGGCCTACCTATGACAACAGCTTCCCTGCTCCAAGGTCCTGTCCTTTTGTGGCCTCTGCCCGGAAAGCTGCACATGCACGGAGAGGAGGAGGGAGCAGCTCGGCCCAGCAATGGCTTGTGTGCCACCAGAGACAGCTCTGTGTACCACCTGTGGCATGCGTGCCATAGGTTCGCCACCATGGGACTAGACAATCACCTGTCTGAGATGGTATAGGTTCTCCTGCTTGAGCAGGGGGCTGGACTAGAACAGTGGTTTTTAACCTGGGCAATATTGCCCCCCAGGGGGTGATTTCATTTTTCAGGGGGGCGATGGAATGAAAAGGGGCAACGCAGGGATGAAGGAACGAAAAGGGGGCGATAGAACAAGAAGTTTTGGGGACACTTTTGAGACTTTTTTGTACAGTGAATCGCTGTATATCTGTCATACAAAAACATCAGATTGCTCGCTATTAGTGGATTGAATTGTGTTTTCAAATGTTCCTCCAGCTAGCTTCGGCACAGAACGCCGTACATATGTGAATACACATTGCTTATCTTCATGTGCGTTGCGCAGCAGCCTCTACCCATACAGTGGCACGCCATTGGCCAGAATGGACAGTGATGGAGGGGGGAGCGCTTCTTTCGAAACATCGCATGCTGAGTGGCTGTCCCCTGTTACATCAGTTGTAATGTCAACGTAACTGTTGAAACTAGGTTTATCGACATCCACATGTGTTTTTCTAGTGTTCCAGTGCAGTCGAAAATTTAATTTGCAGGTAGTGCCTTTCATTTCGAAGACCTCTCAACATGGCCGAGAAGAGGAAGTGTCGCCAATATTCGATGGAATAACTAAAATTGGGATTCATTCCATCTCCTTCCAACGTACAGCTTCCGTTTTATCTTCTTTGTGAGAAAACATTTTCAAATGAAGCGATGAAGCCTTCCCGACTGAAAGACCATTTGGTAAGAATTCATTCAGATAAAGCCAACAAACCGGCATCATTTTTCCAATCCTTAAAGGCCAAGTTTGAGGGTCGCAGCACTGTTGGAAAGTTATTTGGAAAATCATCACTCAATGCCGACAAGGGGCTCATTTGTTCCTATGAAGTATCTTTGTTGATAGCAAAATGTGGCAAACCTCACACTATCAGAGAAACACTGATTTTACCAGCAGTGAAACAGATTGTTGCCACCATGTTGGGGCCCAGCACAAGCACTATCACGCAATCGATTCCTTTGAGCAATGACACCATATCATAAAGAATTGATGAAATGGCTGCTGATGTGGAAGAAAGGTTTATTGACACCTTGAAAAATACAGAATTCGTGATGCAGATTGATGAGTCAACGATTCGTGAAAATGAAGCCTTGTTATTGGCTTATGTCCGTTTCATCAACGGAAATGAAGAGATCGGGGAAGAACTGTTATTTGTTCGAAATTTAGCCACCGACACAAAAGGTTCTTTAATATTTAAAAAGGTTGAAGAGTTTTTTAATGAGAAAAACATCCCTTTGACAAACGTCATGGCATGTGCAACCGACGGAGCTGCATCCATGGTTGGACGATATCGCGGATTTCAAGCTCATCTAAAATCGGTTGTACCTGGAGTTATGACTGTCCATTGCGTCGTTCACAGACAGCACCTTGTCTCAAAAAATTTGAGTGGCCGTTTGCACGAGTCTCTATGTTACGTTATTAATGCTGTGAATAAAATTAAGTCGAATGCCTTGAACAACCGACTTTTTCACAAGCTTTGTGAAGAAAATGACGAGGAGTTTGAATGTCTCCTTTTCCACACTGAAGTAAGGTGGCTTTCAAAAGGAAAGTGTTTGCGGCGATTCCACGAACTTTTTGACACAATTGTCGAATTTCTTGAATCCATTGACCCAAGTCTAAGCAGTTCTCTTAAACTTCGACGTTTGGATGTAGCTTATCTCGCTGATGTTTTTGACAAGCTGAATGAAGTGAACGTAAAGCTGCAAGGAGATAAAATCAATTTTCTTAAGGCCAAGGGAGTAATCTGCTCATTTATTTCCAAATTGGACCTCCTTGCAAGCAATATGAGTCGCCAGGAACTGTATCAGTTCCCAAGCCTTGGTAATGAACATGAACTCCAAGGAGAAGATTTGGANGTTTTTTGCTGCCACTTGAAGCAACTAAAAGAAGATATGGAAACCAGATTCTATGATCTGATAAATCTGGAAGTGCCCACTTGGGTGCTAAATCCTTTCACAGCAGACTTTGCACAACTTCATCCCAAACTGCAAGAGCCACTGACAGATCTGAAATACGACTGTGAAGCCCAGTCATATTTTCAGAGTTACGGCTACGAAGCTTTTTGGGTGAAAATGAGAAACACTTACCCAATATTGTGGGAGGAAGTTAAGTTGCTTCTTTTAGCCTTTTCTTCCACTTACTTAGTGGAGAGGGGCTTCAGTGCCATCCAACAGATCCTTTCTAAGTCAAGGAACATGTTAAAGATCTCTGAACGTGGTGATTTAAGAATGCAATTAACAAAAATGGTTCCAGACATCAAGAAATTGGCATCAGCTCACCAAGCACAAGGCAGCCATTGATGTTCTTTTTTTTGCTTTTTGTGTACATACATTTTTTTCGTTAATAATTGTCTGAGCTTTTATCGTTGTATTTCCTTGCATTGGATTTCATATTCCAGTTTGAGTTTTCAGCTTCATTTTCAAATTTTTATTGTGCTCTGTAAAACATTTTGTGTGTCTCTTTGTATTGTACTTTTTTAGCGTGCACTCCAGTTCGATATTATATTTTCTTTGTGTCTTTTTAATCCTTTTTACAGTGTGCGTGACTATATATACCTTCCTCGAATCTTAATTTAGTTTCAGAGTTTTCGTCTTGAAATTCTTAGTTCCTGCATTGTGGTTTGTTCTTATACCCTTTTTATATTTCTTTTTGCATCTCAAATTTCACTTGTAATTCAATCATTAAATGTTACTGTTTTTCTTTTCGGGCATTTCACTTTCTTGCAATTGAATTTTGTTTTCAGTGGTCATTACATTTAAGTGTCTTGAATAAATAAGATAATAATGATATACACGTATCACAAAGTTTGGGAATAAAGTAATGGGTGGCACCAAAATTTTTCACACAGTTGAGATATGGGGAAAAGACTGGAAATAAATTATTTGCATCATATGTCCTGATGACAATTTTAAAGAAAACAAAAAAAGTGTTTGCATAAATTGAAGAATTATTTCCTATGTTGTGATTGAGAGGTTATGTTGGGGGAGGGGGGCGATGACAACTTCGTCCTTGGCTCAAGGGGGCGATTCATTCAAAAAGGTTAAGAACCACTGGACTAGCCAAACCCAAGTCCTGCAGCTGTTCTTCATACGTTTTAGTCTCCAGGCCTTTGATCATTTTAGTTGCTTTTCTCTGAACTTTTTCCAAGTCTTGACATCTTTTTTGTAGTATGATGACCAAAATTGGTTGCAGTATTCCAGGTGTGGTCTTACTAAGGTTTTATAAAGCAGTACTAATACTTTGTGTGATCTTGATTCTCTGCCTCTGTTTATACAACCCAGGATTGTATTTGCTTTTTTGGCTGCTGCTGCACAGTGCTGGCTCATAGTCAAGGTCCCTCTCACAGTTGCTGTTTTTAAGCCAGGTCTCGCCCAACCTGTACTTGTGCATTTGATTTTTCCTGCCTAAATGTAAAACTTTGCTTTTCTTCACATTGAAACGCATTTTGTTGGATAGGGCCCATTGTTCATTCTCTTTGGATCCTGAGTTTGTCTTCTGGGGAGTTGGATACTCCTGCCAGTTTAGTGTCATCTGCAAATTTGATGAGTTCCTCTTCAATTCCCTCATCTAAGTCATTGATGAAGATATTGAAGATATTGGCCTAAGACGGAACCTTGTGGTACCCCACTGCTTACTTCTCTCCATGTAGATGTGGACTACTATTGAGGACTACTTGTTGAGTATGGTATCATGGTTCCAATAGATGAAACCAGTAAAAGAACTTCAAGGCAAAAATTCTTGCTTAAAGAATATTTTATTAGAAAACAAAGTATCGGCACTTACATAGTTGAACCCAAAACTGAGATTCGTTCCCCCCAGATACAAAGTAACAAGTTGCAATTCCCACCCCACAAACGCTGTCATAAATCACATTCCCCAATTAATGCAAGACGCAGGCTTTTCTCACCGGCCCCTCAGCCCGCCAAAACTTTATCAGACCATGTCCTTGAGGTCCCACACTTCTACATTCTTATCGCTAGCTAAGCCCTCAAGCATTTACCCCATCCCCCCTTCTACATCTGAACTCTAAAAGAATAGGAAAGGCATGCTAGAAGCAAAAGTAAAAATGACTGCTGATTCCCCGTTGTCAGAGTGACGACATCCATTGTCACAGTGTTGACATCCGGCCCCCCTTAACAGAAAGGTGTAATCCTGCAATTTAAACAGAAGCATAGGTCAAGAGTTGCCTCTTGCCTTGGGATGTTTGTTATGGAATTTACGGATGATCCTATTAGCGTTCACATCATTGGATTTCACCCATGTGGCCTCTGATATCCCTTCCACTGAACTAGATATTGCAATTTTCCTTTAAAAATCCTAGAATCAAGAATACGTTTTATCTCATAATGTGTTTGTCCAGCTATCATTAGGGGACCAGGTGCTTTCTTGGGAGCAGGTCGTAAAGTAGAACCCCTGAATGGTTTTAATAAACTGCAATGAAATACAGGGTGAATCTTCCCAAAAGCCGTGGGAGTTTCAACTCCACTGTAACTGGGTTTATGATTCTGACAATAGGGAAGGGACTTAGGTATTTTGGTCCCAACCTCTTACTAGGCAACTTAAGTCGTAGATATTTTGTGGATAAATAAACCTTTTCCCCAACATGGAAAGATCTATGGAGAGATTGCTTCTTATCAGCTTGTTTTTTATATGTCTCTGAGGCTTTTTTCAGCACTGTTTTTGTTTTGTCCCAAACCACCCCCCATTCTGACATCCATTGGTCAAGAGTCTGGGAGGTAGAGGGTCCTTGAGGATACTCAGGTATTGGGTTGAATTCTTTTCCTGTGGCAATCTTAAAAGGATTGAAACCAGTGCTGCTATGAATGGTATTGTTGTAAGCCACCTCAGCAAAAGGAAGGAGGTCAGTCCAGTTCGTTTGTTGGTAGTCCACATAGCACCTAAGGTACTGCTCCACCATTGAATTTGCTTTTTCAGCTGCCCCATTCGTAGATGGGTGAAAAGCCGATGACAGTCTTGTGATGAGCTGATTATTTTCAGGAAATCTCTCCAAAACGTGGCTGTGAATTTGCACTCCCCATCAGAGATTATCCATTTTGGTGTGCCGTGCAGTCTGTAAATATGCTTAAGGAACATTTTGGCTAGTTTCTGGGCTGACGGGAGTCCCTTGCAGGTGATGAAATGAGCCTGCTTCGAAAAAAGATTGATCACAGTCCATATTACCATATTTCCTTTGCTTTCAGGTAACTCAACTATAAAATCCATAGCGATCTCTTCCCATTGCTGGGCCCATGACAGGCTGTAATAGTCCAGGGGTGCTTCCCCGGAATTCTTTTCATGGTGGCACACACTGCACAGCTTTTGACATAGTTTTCCGTGTTCTTCTTCAAACCCGGCCACCAAAACTGCCAGCAAATTAAATGTAGCATTTTCAAATAGCCAAAGTGTCCGGCTTGTTTCACATCATGGCTGCGTTGAAGCACATGGAGGCGGAGGGTTTCGGGCAAATATAATTTTCTCCCCTTGTAAGCTAGTCCATCTCTGCAGATTAGGGTGGTTTGATGGTCTTTAAACCATTGATCATGGAGGAGTTCGTGCTTCAGCTTTCTCATCATTGGGTCATCTGGGTTCGGATCTGCCATAGACAGGGTTTTCTGCGGTGTTAATTGAGAGATGATCTGTGCGATAGGCATGATAGAATAATTGACTTGTTCATGCTGGCTTTTATACTGGGGCAATCTGGACAGAGCATCAGCCAAAAAGTTCTTCCCACCCAGTATGTACGTTAGGGTGAAGTTAAATTGATTGAAGTATTGCGCCCATCGTACCTGTTTGGGGGAAAGTTTGCAAGGAGTTTTCAGTGCCTCTAGCTTTTTGTGATCAGTCCATACTTCAAAAGGCTCCCTTCCAGATAGTGCCGCCAGGTTAACAGAGCCCAACAAATTGCAAAAGCTTCTTTCTCCCAAACTGCTCACCTCCTCTCGCAATTGGTGAAATTTTTTGATGTGTAGGCACAGGGTTGTAAGACCCCTGTATTATTCTTTTGCAAAAGTACTGCTCCGACTGCTATATCGCTAACATCGGCTTGAATCACAAACGGTTCCCCCGGGCAGGGGTGCTTTAAGCTTGGCTCAGCTGCAAAAAGTCTTTTTAAATTCTCAAAAGTGGTTTGACAGCTCATAGTCCATGTTAGTGGTTGGACCAGTCATGGCTTTCCCCCCTCTTTCCCCGTTTTTAATAAGTCTGTTAGAAGTAAAGCAATTTCAGCAAAAGAAGGAATGAATTGAGAATAGAAATTTGCAAATCCCAGAAAGCTTTGAAGCTGCTTTTGAGTCATTCAATTACGGCTTTCACTTTGCCAGGATCCATCTCTATGCCCTCACTGGAGATCCGGTAGCCCAAATAATCTAGTTGGGTTTGGCGGAATTCACACTTTGATAATTTAACATATAGTTTAGCATCTAGTGGTCTCTTTAGTGCCTCTCGCACTAAATTCACATGGTCAATGTCAGAACCCACATTTCTAAGGGGACTCTTTCTGATTCTAAATCTAACTCTATTCCTCTGGGTTCTGCCATGCTCCTGGAAGGGAGGGGGGAAACGCTGTAGGATGCGTCTTTGTTTTCCTCTCACTACAATGTAACTCTTTTGCTTTCTCTGCATAAAAACTTTTTGAACTGTCTTCCCTCTTGATGTCAGCTCAAAGGGGGGAGCAACAAAGGAATACAGCTCCGGGCACCAGCTTATCTCCTCTTTCGGAAGGGAAGGTGCGAAGACCCAACAAACATCACCACAAGCCTGAGACAGTCTGGCGTTATCAGCATTTTTCCACAATGGTCTTAACACCTGGGGATTGGCCCATTTGAACTGACTGGATGAACTATTGGGGTGGTGTTTACTTGAGACACTTTTAACCTATTGATCTGAGTGGGAAACCCTCAGATCCTGTCTATTATGCCTGATATCAGCTTCTCCTAATAAAAGTTCCTTTTGGAAGAAACTGCTTCCACGAGTTCTGCTTTCTTAGGATGAGGTTTTGAAGTGGCCCTGACAGTCAGTCATATTCTTGCTATATATGAAGATGTCATCAAGATACACCAAAACCCCTTTGTATAGATGATCGTGCAGCATCTGGTTAATCAGCTGCATGAAAACAGCTGGAGCTCCTTGTAATCCATATGGCATAACTTTGAATTGATAGCTACCCATAGGACAGTTAAAAGCAGCTTTCCATTCATCTCCTTCTTTTATTCTTACTTGGTAATAATCTTCTCTTAGATCTAACTTGGTGATGATACGACCCTGTGCTAGATGGGTTAGTAGGTCCTTCAGGAGGAGGAGGGGGTACTTATTCTCCACACTCACAGTGTTTAACTCCTTATAATCCACGCAGAGCCTCAGTGACCAATCTTTTTTTCCCTTGAATAGCACCGGGGGCCCCACCTGGGATTTAGCCGGCTCAATGAAGCCTCTGGCTAGGTTTCTATTCACATACTGCTGCAGCTCCTCCATCTTGAGGGGAGACATAGTGTACATTTTTGGTTTAGGCAGCTTGGCTCCTGGTGATATTTCAATGGTGCAGTCATTTGGCCAGTGCAGTGGTAGGATTTCACATTCCTTCTCACTAAATGCTTCCACTAAATCTCGGTATTCCCTGGGGATGAGTGGCTCCCCTGGCAGAGGAATGGTGGCTTCTTTCACTGTTTCTGCTGATGTTTCTTTCCGCTAATGTCAAAAGAGTCACAAGGGAGGTTGGGTCCTACCGGCAGTCTCACAGTCCTCATCCCCTTCTCCCACCAAATAAAAGGTTTCCACTTGTCTAGCCACACTAGACCAAAAATCACAGCTTCGGTCATCTTTGGGGCCACCACAAAACGGATGAGCTCCCAATGTTTGCCTATTTCTAAATATACTTGTTCAGTTAAGTGGGTGACTAAGGTCCCTCCCATTAAAGATCCATCCGCTTGCTCAAATCTCATATGTCCAGTCTAAGGACAATTGGCAAGCTGATAATACATCAGGAGCATCCTGAGTCCACTAACACCTTCAAATCCATTTGTACCCCTGTCTTAGGGACTATGAGTTTGGCAGCAAGGGAAAAAGCTGGAATGGGTCAACTCAACCATTGGGTCATTCTCCCCCTCATCGTCGCTGTCATATGAAGCCAGAGTGGTGGTGGGTCTGGCTGGAGTTTCCACTCTCTCCTGCGTAGGCGAAGCGACCTAGGTGACAAGCTCCTAGGCAACCCAACTTGTCTTTTATTTGGTTGGCTGTTGAGTGGGTTTCTTTCTTTCTGGTGGTCCTGATTTACCTCTCTGCTGGGGATACGGGACCGGACAATTCGCTGCTCGATGTCCCTACTAGCCACATCTGAAGCACTTAATCAGTTGTGTTGGTGGGGGCCTGGGAGATTCAGCTGCTTTTATCGCTGGAAGCTGGTGGGGAGGTGGTAGTGCTGGAAGTTGATGGGGAGGTGGTCGTCTGACAGGTTCTGGTCTTGGAGCTGGTCCGGGAGCTGCCGACTTCTTTCAATGGGTAATCTCGATGTCTATCTTTACTGCTATCTGGTACCATTCTTGTAAGTGGTCAGGAACCCCCTCAGTAGATGCAGGCATGGAATAAGTCATCATCCAATCCCTCTTTAAAATGGTGCACCAGGGATTGTTCTGGCTACCATTTGATAAGGCCTGCGACTCTTCTGAACTCACGCACATAATCCATTGCCGGTCTGCCAGCTTGCTTTACTTCATGAATGTCTTTCTCTGCTCTTAGGGCTATGGAGTTGTCTTCAAATCTGGTTCTCAACCCTCGGACAAGTAGATTGAAATTCCATAGTTCAGGTGCCAGTTCATTGTACAGACTATTTAGCCACTCGGAGGCCTCTTCTTCTAGGTTAGCTGCGACAACATCAACCATCGCTGCCGGGTCTGGGTAGACATCGACATTGCAGTTCAGATAAGAACACACTTGATTCAAAAAGAAAGTCAACTTTTCAGGATCCCCATCAAATGTGGTTTTCAGGGAGGAAACAGCCATGTGTTGTTGTTGGTCTAGCAGATCATGCATTCACCCATAATGCTGCATGAGATCATGCTGGAGGTCTCTCTCTCATTCAGCCCTGGGAAGGGGCCCGGGACTGGCATGGTGACAAGGGTATGGATCAGGGCTGTGATGTCAGAAACGAGGCTCAGGGCTCCGTCGATATTGGCGACGGTCAGGGTTGTCTCAATCTTTGTACTGGTCAAGGTCACCTGTTCTGTCCGAGCCTACCTGAGCTCTTGTTAAGTTCACTAGGAGAAAAACCCTCTTCAAATCAAGTAGGCAGAAACCGCAGGACAAACCCAAACCCTTTTTATTATTTACAGACCTGAGTAAAATGTCCAAAGGCAAAGGCAAACAAAACACCATTCACTGAAACTTGATTCCTTAACACAAACTGTTGCTTTCAGCAACCAGCACCTCCCACACCTTCCCTTTTATTTTGTAGCCAATGTGTGGCTTCCTGATGCCTTCTCCTTTGCTTTTGGAGTCGCCCCATTGCATTTTTCTATCCAACTCTCTTTGCCTGCCAGCGTTTATGAGCATCCTGGATGTCTTCCAGCTGTGAGTCATCACTGTCCAACTCAGCCTCCCAGCACAGCTGTGTCTCAGCCTGAGTGCGAGTGTAGGGGCCAGGCTCCTCATCAGACTGTAAGTCTTGGAGCTCATCAGAGCCTTCCTCTGACTCTGATGTCACTCCAGGTCACTCCTCCTCCTCCTCTGATTCCCCAGACTCAGCTGCTGGGTCCACTGGCTGACGAGGAATCACAACATCACCCCAGTCTCTGTAACAGCCAGGACTCTTCCTGCGCTGGGAGTAGTTGGGGCCACGGTGATGCGGATAGCGATTGGGGCTCTCAGAAGGGCTAACATACTGTTCTCGGTTCCCAGGGATGTTAAATCAACAGTGGTGGGCTGGACTCAATGACTGTCGGTGACGATCAGGACTGGCTCGCTGTCACTAATGGTCCGGACTTCTCTTCCACATGGGGGTCAAGGCTAATGCCAGTGATCGCAAAAGCGGGGAGGAAGCCCTGGACCCTAGCACAGGGCTAGGACTTCTTCTGGTCAGGGAACTTCCCCTGCCTAGATCATCCTCTTTTTTGCCTGTGGGCAACGGACAGGTGGCACGCTCCTTGGCTCCCACCTCCAGCCCTTCGATTATCTCCCTAAGGTGCTCGACCGACTGGCTCCGGACTGCAGTCAGGTACTTCCATTCATCTGAGTCATCCAACGGTGCTGTTCTCTTTGTCCCTCACCTATTTCTTCGCCCCTCACCTATCAGGAGAGCGTGTTCTTCGGGGAGCTGGCAGCAAGTATTTGGTCTCCATTGCTTTCAAAGAATCCCTTTTTGTTTGGCTTAGGGTCTGATTGATTAGGGTCTCCACTAGGCAGGGCCCACTCAGATGACCAGATGAGTTCTTTAGTCTTTGCTCTTGTCCCCATCACCGAGGCATCCGAGGCCGTGCTTTCACCTGGTGCGATGGCCTGCACTCCATCTGCTGATGTACCAGCTGTGGCTGCAGTGCTGGTGACAGGGTTCTCCTTCTTCTCCATATTTGGATCTTCCCCAAGTCTTTGTCAGCCTCTCTTCTACTTCGGGTAGGTGACTGGAACTCAGGACCCCGTAATTTTAAAGAAAAAGGGAGTTTGGGGTTAATGTCATGGTTCCAATAGATGAAACCAGTAAAAGAACTTCAAGGCAAAAATTCTTCCTTAAAGAACATTTTATTAGGAAACAAAGTATCGGCATTTACATAGTTGAACCCAAAACTAAGATTCCCTCCCCCAGATACAAAGTAACAAGTTGTAATTCCCATCCCACAAATGCTGTCATAAATCACATTCCCCAATTAACGCAAGACACGGGCTTTTCTCACCGGCCCCTCAGCCCGCCAAAACCTTATCAGACCATGTCCTTGAGGTCCCACACTTCTACATTGTTATGGCTAGCTAAACCCTCAAGCATTTACCCTATCTCCCCCTTCTACATCTGAACTCTAAAAGAATAGGAAAGGTACGCTAGAAGCAAAAGTAAAAATGGCTGCTGATTCTCAGTTGTCAGAACGACGACATCCATTGTCACAGCGTTGACACATGGTTTGCCAGCCAGCTTCAGATGCATCTGGTGGTGATATTGTCTATTCCACCTTTTTTTTAGCTTACCATGGAGTAGGTTGTGGTCTACTTTATCAAATGCCCTACTGAAATCTAAGAAAGAGAAAGGAAAGAAAAAAAGACAAGGACAAAGATGCAGGAAAAAATAGAAATATAAAAAATAAGTTTCTGATTTTCTTTGCAACAAAATATGTTTGAAAAGTTACTCCTTATTCTATGGTTACAAAAAGAAAATTTCCTTTTTTCTATTGTTGTATCCATTTTTTTAATAATAATCAAAAACTCCAAACCATATATGCATTTTTGTGTCATGTAAAAAGTCTATAGGGGTTTTCTAGTCAGCCATACATGTAGATATTGTCTTTTCTCTATTCAAAGAAGTTGATTTAGCCATCTTTGCAAGTTGCATTATCTTCACCAACCATTCCTCCATTCAGGGTAGAGTTAAATTTTCCCACTTTTGAGCATATAATAATCTCGTTGCAGCAGTCATATATATAAAAAAAATTCCATGACTTTTTTTCTAGCCTGTCTGTCCATTAGTACTGAAAGGAAAGCCTCTGGTTTCAACTATATTTTAAAATCTTCTGAACCAATGCATGTATTTGTGTCTAAAATATTTTGACTTTTTTACATGTCTATGAAAAATAAAAAAAAATCTTTCATATTGTTCATATTTAGTACCTTTAGGCATTTTAGAAAATTTCTCTGGCATAATATATTTAAAGTACATTATTTTATTAAAAAATTATTTAAGGCTGGAACATAATGTACATTTCAATTATTTCAACCACATATTTCCCCATTGATCTATTTCTATATTGTGACCAAAGTTTTTCAAAAATTTATCATACATTCTTGTACTATTTCTTCTGTCTCAAAGTTCACAGAAGTTTACATGTTATTGCACAGAATAATAGAATTCTGTTTAAGTTTGGAGACCTTAAACCCCCCTTTTAAGTAAAAAACCCTATGCAATTCTTAACAAATGTCTGTCCAATCTCTTATTTAAAACCTCAAGTGAAAGAGCACCTACAATTTCTGGAGACAAGCCATTCCACTGACTAATTATTCTCACTACAGGGAATTTCTCCATAATTCTAGAGTGGAATTGGATCTCTCTTGTTGCAATGTTAACCATTTATGTTTACTTATTATTTCTTGGCTAAAAAATCCTTTTTGTGCTGACAGCAACAAAGATGTTTTTGGGCACAACCTAGATTTATATTTATTCCATATTCTCAAAACGGCATTTCTTATATAATGATTTTTTAAAATCTACATTAATCTTAGCTTTACTGTACCACAGATATCCATACCACCCAAATCTTGAAAGTATTTGGGTAAATATTAGAAGAAAAAGAAATGATTTTGATATAGGTATGTACTACAAGGCCACCCAACCTACCAGAGGAAATAGATGAACTCTTTGATCATTGGTTAGCTGAGCTGTGCAGGAAATACACTACCATAATAATGGGGAACTTTAACTATCCTGATATCAACTGGGAAACCAACTCTGCAGAAAGTGAAAAATCAAATAGATTTCTGATGTGTCTAACTGACAATTTTCTCAAACAAAAGGTAGAGGAGGGAACTAGAAGGATAGCTATACTGGACTTAATTCTTCTAATAGGGACAAAATGGTTGAGGCAGTAGAAGTTATAGTAACTTTGGGGAAGAGCGACTATTTCAAACTTGAATTCACCATAATGCAATCACAGGTAACTAAACCACCTCAGACTAGTATTTAAGAGAACTGACTTCAACAAGCTAAGAGAGAGACTGGGAAGGATTCCATGGATGGATATCCTAAAAGAAAAAAACAGTTCAAGATGCTTGGAAATACCTGAAAAATATGAAAATGAAAGCCCAAGTAAAAGCAGTACCACAGAGAAAGAAAAACAAAAAACACCAGTCGAAATCAGCATGGTTATACAAAGAACGCTCTGACAAATTGAGGGACAAAAAGATCAACTATAAAAAAATGGAAAGAGGGGTACATAGCTACAACAGAATACTAAGAAATAGCACGAATCTGCATGGAGGGAGTCAGGAAAGCTAAGGATCAGAATAAGCTAAATCTAGCAACTAATGCCAAAAATAACCTTAAAAGTTTCTTTCAATATACTGTATAAGGAACAAGAAGAAAATCAAGGAAATGATAGGTCAACCAGTGGGAGCAGATGGCAAGAAGCTGACAGGCAGCAAGGAGAAAGCAGAACTCCTTAATTCCTTTTTTGCACTTATCTTCACGGAAAGGAAAAAAATAGTCCAATCTACCAAAAGCAGCAACATAGGAGACAGAATAGGAATGCAAATCAAAATAGGCAAGAAAATGGTAACAGAACACCTATTAACTTTAGACAAACTCAAATCCCCAGGACCAGATGGATTACATCACAGAGGTCTGAAGGAGTTTGCTCTCCTCTGTTGTGTCATCTGTTGGTGAAGTGGTTGTTTTGTTTCCCTAATGTATCTGCACATGATGAGAAGCAAAACATTTTCAAAGAAAAAAACCCAATAAAATCTAGTTGCTTTTAAAAAAAACAAAAAAAAAACAACAACTTTCAGGACAGTCATGATCAGGATGATTGAGAATCTCCACAGAGACTGAACAGAATCTTTCAAAGGTCCTGGAGCACAGGAGAACTTCCAGAGGACTAGCAAAGGGCTGATATGATTCCAATCTCCAGGAAATTACAGACCAGTCAACCTAACATCAATACCTGGGAAGATTCTAGAAAAGATAAGCAGAGCATTTGTAAGCAACTAGAAATGAACAAGACAATTAATGGAAGCCAAATATGGTGTCTATGGAAATTCTCAGACATCCAGGTCATAGTTTTCCCAAAAATGCTTTTTCACGAGGCAACTGGACTTTGAAGACATTTTGCTTCTCATCCAAGAAGCTTCTCCAGTCAGAGCTGAAGAAGCTTCTTGAGTGAGAAACAAAACATCTTCAAAGAAAAACAAGGAAGTCCAATTGCCTCATGAAAAAGCATCTTTGGGAAGTCAAACATGGGTTTGTCAAAAACATATCATACCAGACAAACCTTATTGCTATTTGACAAAGTGACTAAATTAGTGGATAAGGGAAATACTGTGAACATAGTTTACTTAGATTTTAGTAAGGCATTTGACAAAATAGACCATAGTCTACTTCTTGGTAAGACAGAACAATGTGGGATAGACAGTACCAGCC
Source organism: Protobothrops mucrosquamatus (assembly GCF_001527695.2). Taxonomy (NCBI): domain Eukaryota; kingdom Metazoa; phylum Chordata; class Lepidosauria; order Squamata; family Viperidae; genus Protobothrops; species Protobothrops mucrosquamatus. The sequence continues at coordinate 9,063 of NW_015387132.1, read as the reverse complement.
CCAGATGAATTCACAGCTGGCTGACCAGCTACACCCTGCAGGTAGTACTCAATGGAACTACATCTACATGGAAGGTAGCATGCAGGGGGTACCCCAAGGTTCTGTCTTAGGCCCAGTACTCTTCAACATCTTCATAAACAATTTAGATGAGGGGATAGAAGGGGAACTCATCAAATTTTCAGACAACCCCAAGCTAACACTTTAGACTCGAGATTCAAAAGGACATTGACAGACTTGAACACTGGATCCTATACAAAAAAATTCAGTTCAGTGGTCAGAAAAGTAAGGTGCTACATTTAGAGAAGAAAAATCAAATGCACAGCTATAGAATATGTGGTATCTGGCTCAATAGTAGTAACTGTGAGAGGGATTTAGATGACCTAGTAGACCACCACTTATGTATGAGCCTGCAGTGTGCTGCAGCTGCCAAAAACCAATGAAATCCTAGATCAACAGGGGATAGTTTCAAGATCATGTGAAGAGAGTAGCACTTTATATTGCACTAGTAAGACCACACTTTGAGTACTTTGTCCAGTTCTAATCTAGTGAAACAAAAAAAATTTGAGACCCTATAAAGAGTGCAGAGAAGACCAACAAAGAAGATAAGGGGTCTGGAAGCTAAACCATATGATGAACAATTGAGGGAACTAGATATTTCTAATCAAACAAAGAGAAGGACTGGGGTGATATGATAGCAGTCTTCCAGTACTTGAGGGGCTGTCACAAAGAAAAGGGGATCAACTTACTCTCCAGAGCACCTGATGGCAGGATAAGAAGTAATGGGTGGAAGTTCATCAAAGAGAAATCCAACCTAGAACTAAGGAGAAATATTCTGCCAGTGAGAACAATTACTCAGTGGAACAGCTTGTTTGCAGAAGTTATGAGTGCTCCATCAGTGGAGATTTTCAAAAGAGACTGGACAGTCATTTGTCCAGAATGTTATAGATCTCCTGTTCATGCAGGGGTTGGACTAGAAGACAACAATGATTTCAAACCATAAAGAAATCCATAATAACTTTGAAAATATAAACCAATTCATCTCCAATTTAACTTTACAACAACAAAAAAATCCCAGAAAACAACAATAGAGAAGGAACAGATAAAACAGATAACTGAATACAAATTCGAGGATAGAGACTTAAAGATGGAATCTAACAAAACAAAGAAGTATGATTTAACCCAAGTGGGGAAAAAATCACAAGAAATATTGGATATGGAAAAGACAACTTATACTTTAAGACCACAAAACAAATTTGAGGACAAGAAAAAAGATTGGACAAAATGGACTGCAGAGATGTCAGGAACACCACAAGAACTGGAGAGACAAGAAATGATATGAGAAACAGAGGAAAAAAAGAAAAAGATTTTCAACAAGCATGTAAGGGCAAAAGCCTCCTACAAAGACATTGTACTTGACTTACCTTTTATATCTATAGTAACATTTACAAGAATATGGAAAGATTCTTTGATTCAGCAGAACATATTGATTAAGAAAGATACTGAGCAAAAGAAAAAGGCTACAGTGAAAATTAAGAAAATAGATGATGGGACCTATCAGAGAGAATATTTAAAAAAGAAACACTTGTTTGAATATGGTTAAAGAAATAGAAACATTTTGGATATGAATTTTATTTTAAGAGGGATGAGACCCTCAAGTAACATAGTACTCTCTTTTTCTTCTCCCTTCTTATTTTATTTCTTGATATGAGTGATATAAAAAGTTGGAATGGCTTATATAAAGGAAATGTTTTAGATAGTTAAATATGATTGATTTTAAGAAAACTACAATGGATAAAAATGTTTTGAATAAGAGTTAAAAGACTAGATGACTAGATTTATTAAATGGAATATTTAAAGATTAAACATATTTTTAACCATGGAAAAAAGGAACTGAAACATTTTGGAAATAAATATGTATTAGCTTAGGAGGAACATGTATTTTAAGTAGTATACTATCTTTTTATTTTTCTTTATTATTCTTTTTTCTTTTTTTAGTTTTATTCCTTAAGAAAGGTAAAAGTATTAGGATGGCTTACATGAGAAAAATAGACTTAAATATTTAAATGTAATTAACTTTGAGAAAATCTTAACCAGTAAGAATGTCTTGAACATTATGGGAAAAACAAATGTAAACGAGAACTGTAAACAGGATCTATGATGAGGCAACCAGAATGACTATATAGAAAAGAAATATTATATTGATGTGATTATTATCTGTAGAAATATTAGAAAAAAAATTATACCCAATTGTTATCTATCAAAACAAAAAGAATTGTATTAAATTAAGGTTGGCAAAAGAGAATATGGGGAAAAGAGGAAATCAAGGAAAGCTATTATGTGGATCATAGAAACTAATTGTTAGTGAATGTTTTTTAAATGTAAACTTAGACAACACACTGTTTATCAAATATTAAGGTGACTATGTTAAAAAATCAATACAATATATTATATAAAAAAGAAACGATCCCACCCACTCCATCCACATTTTAAATCTTATGATTATATTTCAGAATAATCTCATATTTCTGGTAAATAGAAGTAATAAAATAGCAAATGTATTGAGTGTAATTAGAAATGGACTAAGTCTTTTCATTTTGATCCTTGCCCTGCATTTCTGTGCATCTCCTAATGCATTTTTTTGAAAATCCAATTTGTAATTTACTATAACAAATTCTATGCAGCTTCCATAGCTAACAACATAGCTAACAACTCTATAGGCTGTGAACTATAGCTTCAAGTACTAAGCACATGTACTAAACCCTGCTAAATACAAATGAGTGACTTCTACAGAAGTGCCTCTTACTTTTCTTAAATTAAATAGCATTAATTTCAAAGGAGTTTTCTCCTACTTAAGCTTTCAAAAGATATTACTGCTGGACCCTTGCCTTTAGATAAACATGCAATGCTATTGTCTTTGTATGCTGAATGCCATACCTGTGTCATGACCTAAGAATAGACAGAAACTTCTGTGGCATCTGTTCCCAGAGAGGCCTGGAGAAAATGAACTCCTGTACTCCATGACGGTCTCCAGAATGGAAAGGAAATAATTCCCCAGATCTAGCACAAGAGGCATTCCAATGGCTGGGGGAGAAGATACATTTCTGTGCTTTGATGAAATGAAATTTCAAAAAGAACATGGCAGTAATAAAACAAAATTAGCAGGAACTAAATATCTTCCAAAGAATTGAATAAAGCTGCTTGTTCTATCTATCCTCTTGTCTCTACATATATAAAGTATCCTCTTTTTGTAGAAATGCCTGTGGTGGAGGTTATAAAGCATTTTTTTTAGATTTGTCATCTAATCTTAAAAAAATTATGTTAAAAAGTTAGAAATATGGTACTTATTCAATGAAACTATTATCGAATACTTGTTGGCTTCATTCAGTATTGCTATAACTATATTTGAAAATATGCCTTTATTATTCCATTTTCCCCCAATTGCATGTACATAGATGTACATGTGCACTGTTGCATCTGCTCACACAAACTCTTTTGACACATATACCTTCATGTGTATTTGTGAATAAACACACCTGGCTTTTCATTTGCACAAACATCCCTGAAATATTGCTGTGAGAAAAGAGAAAGGCATTTTTCCCTGTGTAAGCTTGCTTCTGCAGCTGTGTCGATTGTTTAAGAAGTTCAATAGTTCTGCTTACTCAGTAAAAGAGGGAACACAGCAAATCAGGGTATGGGATGAAGCAACCTTCCTGTTCTACTAGTGGACCCACTGAATCCCACAGGCTCCCCCTGTGGCCCCAGTGCCCATATGGCAACGAGGATAGAATCAAAGTATAAAGTACTGTGTTATAAAGGTTTCTCAACTTTCAACATAGCAAACCAAACACAGTTGGCCAGCCACATATGGCAGTCTAGCATAGGTTTAACGTTCCCTTCAGTTTTTTCCTTGCTAACTGGGAAAATTCAAAAATTGCTTGGAGAGTTGCCTGCTGAGGCACAAAATGGCTGTCTAGCTGTAGGACATGCACGATCATTCCTTTACTGAACATTTTTCCTTTTCTATAACCAACCTCACCTTTTTGAAATCAACCACATAAAATAATAAAGAATTGTGACACGAGTTTCTCCTTTTCAAAGCCTTTGGTCCTGCTTATGAGACATACAGGGACACCAGAGGAAAAAAGTTTGGTAATTCTAAGGAGAGCAGGAATAGTGCTTCTACCAGCTTCCTCCCAAAATCTCAAATAACATGTTTTATTTAATTGCTGTTTCTTTTATGAGTAAATGGGGCAGGGGGAAGAAGGAACTCAGTAACTTTCTGATTTATTACTTACTGTAGAAATGCAATCATCTCACTCTTTTTTACACACAGAAACATACACAACTTAAATGTTTTAGTGACTTATATTATCAGTGCCAAAAAAGTGTTTACTCAAACCCATTCCAATAATTATTTGATGGGATGAAAAATATAAACAGGAAATAAAAAGGCCAATGTTGAAACATTTCCAAATATCACTCAAAAAAATTGCTGCTTACCTCTGACTCTAATTAGCCACTGTAAGCTCTCAGGATAGTATTTCAGTGGCTGTATTTTATATGTAAGGACCACACAGCTTAAAGAAGAGGATGAGACATATGTGGAATAATTTCATGGCAAGTAAATTATTGCTAATTACTAAACTTTGATTCTAAATAGCCATATGGCCAACCATATGTTTCCAATTTTAAAATTAAACAAAAACTACAGAGACGGATCTATCATTCCATTCCTTTTTTTTTTGGCTCAGAAATTCACAACACTTACAGATTCATGTGGATCTTTTTATCATTTTATTTAAGAAAACAGATCTAAAATATCTCCAAGCATTATAATCATAGGGTTGGAATGTAGGAATCCAAAGCAAAGGCAACCCTGAAAAATGACTTCTCCAGATGTATCTTGATAATATTCTGCTAAAAAGGTCGATGATCCTTTTCACTTATTGTTAGAAAGAAATGAAAGGGCAGTTGGGGCTCTGGATTGGATCATACCTGAGCAGACTCTTCTCTCTCTGGTTTATGAGGAGCTGAGAGAGATTTAAGTGGGAGAAGAGATGCTGAGAGCACTGATAAAGAATGATAACATGCAAACACAAGCTAGAGCTGCTATTAGGACTCTATCTTATGGCAGTAGGAGCGATGAAATGTTGATATTTCCCTGCCTTTGTCTATGGAGACTCTCAGTTATCCAGGTCATGGTTGTCCAAAAGGTGCTTTTTCTTTTTTTTCTTTTTTTTTTTTTTTAAAAAAAACAAATTTTATTAAATGTACATTTTAAAAACAAAAATGGACATGTTTCAACTTCCCTGGCTTCAACAGTGCTATTAGCATTACCTTATGTTACAGAAAGAAAAACAGAAACTTAAAATACATTCTATAATAGGACAGAGTATAACAAACTGTGCGTATAACATCTGTAAATTTTTTGATAAACCATCTTTCAATCATCAACGTTGTATTTACATATCTTTCAGTTGTGTCCTAATATAGGTACTAATAAGAAGTCCTTATGATATCAACTAGTCAATCGATAATCATCTCAGCGATCCTCCTTATCTCTAACCAATCGTACAAATTTTTCCAAATTTCACAATACTCTGTTTCAGTTTTATTTTTAATCTCTAGAGTTAACCTGTCCATTTTGGCGCAGGATAAAATTTTATTTATTATTTCTTCCTCAGTGGGTGTTTCCTTTCCTTTCCATTTTTGGGCGTATGCCAATCTTGCTGCGGTTAAAATATGCAATAGTAAGTAGAAAGATGCTTTGCTGAGTTTATCATTAATAATCCCTAATAAGAAGATTTCTGGTTTTAAATCAATTTTTTGTAATAGTATTTCTTCCAGCTAATTTTTTATCCGATTCCAAAAATTTTGCACCTTTGAACATTCCCACCACATGTGGTAGTAAGTCCCTGGAAGCCTTCTACATTTCCAGCATGTTGGTGAGGTTTTTTTTATCTATTTTTGCTAGCCTTGTAGGGGGAAGGTGCCATCTATAAAGCATCTTGTATAAATTTTCTTTGTAGGAGATGGCTAGTGTTAACCTCCTGTTTCTGTCCCATAATGATTGCCAATTATCTAGGTCAATACAATAACCAAAACTTTTACTCAAGATTAACATTGTTTCTTTTACCTGTTCTTCTAACAAATCTTGTTCTAATAAATATTGATATATCTTTTTTATCATTTGATTTTCTGTTCCTAGAAGGATTTTATCTAATTGTGTATGCTCTAATTTTATCCCTGATTCTTTTTTGTCTTTTCTGTATCGCGACTCTATTTGTAAGTATGCCCACCATTCCAACTCTATACCATCTTCTGATAATCTTTTCCTTGTTTTCAGGTCCCCATTCTCATCTAAGATATCTTTATATGTAATTACTCTTCCTAAATTTATGAATTTGGGGTGCATGAATATCTCTAATATGGATAGCCAATTGGGAATTTTTATATAATTATTTTTTAAAATTTTTATCCACACGTCTAATAGTGCCCGTCTAATATGGTGATTCTGAAAGTACTGATGAGCCTTATATTTCCTGTCCCATATTATAGCATGCCACCCTATTTGCATGTCATGGCCTTCTAATGCCAGTAGTCTTCTGTTCCTTAAGTATATCCAATCCTTTATCCATACCGATATTGCTGCTTGATAATATTTTTCCCAATTCGGGAGGCCGAACCCTCCTCTTTCCATTGCATCCTGTAATAATTTTAATTTAATTCTCGATTTTCTACCTTGCCAGATAAATTTGGATGTAATTCTGTTTAAATTTTCAAAAAAATCCTTGCCTAATTTAATTGGTACACATTGAAATAAAAAGAGTAATTTGGGAAGTATATTCATCTTGATTGTTGCTATTCTCCCCATAAAGGAAAGCTGCAAGTTTTTCCATCTGCCAACAGTTGAATCCCCAAGTACCTTACTCTTTTAGATGTCTGGATATTATTTTTTTCTACTAGCTCAGTTTCTTGTAAATTGGACATGTTTTAAACTAATATTTTAGTTTTTTCTTTATTAATTTTCAACCCTGTGACATTTCCATAATTTCCAGCACCTGTAATAATCTTGTTCCAGATTCTAAGGGGTCTTCCAAAATGAAAACTAAATCGTCTGCATAAGCCTGTAATTTAAATGTCTCTTTTCTGATTTCTAATCCTTTAATCAGCCTATCTTTCCGATTATTCTTGTAAGTACTTCTAAAGAAAGAATAAATAATAAAGGAGATAGTGGACAACCTTGTCTCGTGCCTTTTTGTATTTGGACGCTATTTGTTAATTCTCCGTTTATGATTACTTTTGCTTCTTGTTTGGAATAGATTGCTTTAAACATGTTTATAAATTCCCCCCCGAATTCCATCTGTTTAAGTTGAATCGACATAAAATTCTATTTAACATTATAAAACGCTTTCTGAGCATCAACAAAAATCAATGCCATTTGTTTTTCGCTATGTAATTCATAATATTCTAAGATGTCTAGTATGATCCTAACATTATGTCTAATTTGTCTTTTAGGCAAGAAGCCGTTTTGGTCGGTATGGATAAATTCAACTAAATATTTTTTAAATCTTTCTGCCATTATAGTCATGAAAATCTTATAATCCGTGTACAGTAAAGAGATGGGCCTATAGTTTTTAATGCAGGTCAAATCAGAATTTTATTTAGGAATTAGTGAGATGATTGCTTCTTTCCATGAGTTTGGGGTTTTTGTTATATTTAGTACATCATTAAATAAGTCCAGTAGAGTTGGGGCCAAAAGTTCTTGGAGGTTTTTATATATATCGGACGGTAATCCGTCAGGGCCAGGTGTTTTATTACTTTTTTGCTTTTTAATTGCTTCTATAATTTCCTGGACTGTTATATCTTTATTTAATATATTTTGAAATTCTTCCGGGACCTTCGATAGGTCCGCTTTCATAAGATATTGTGATATTCTTTCCTCCGTAACCTTTTCATCCTCTTTATAAAGATTTTTATAGAATTCATACGTCACCCATTTTTTCTCTTCATTTTGATGTACCATCTCCCCTACTTGATTACATAATTTACTAATCCATCTTTTACCTTTTTATTTTTTCAATCTATAAGCCAACCATCTCCCAGGTTTATTTGCCTGTTCAAAATTTTTTTGTCTAATACCTTTTATTTTTTTGCCATTTCTTCCTTTTCTATAATATTCAATTTATGCTTATTTAAATCTAGCTGTTGTTTTAGGTCTCTACATTGTGGGTTTTTTTGTAGTTCTGATTCTAATTTTTTGTATTCTTTTTATATTCATTGGCCATGTACGCAATTGCAGTACCTCTCATAACAGCCTTGGCCATGTCCCATAAATTTTGAGTGCTAGTCTCTTCTTTCTTATTTGTCTGGAAAAAAGTCCGCATTTGTTCCTCCATCTTATGCTTAAATTCTGTTTGGTTTAAAATTGCCTTTTTTAGAGTCCACCTCCTTGTTGTTGTCTTCTGTTCTTTCCATTTAATTATAATGGGATTATGGTCTGCCCAAGCATTAATATCTATTACTACATCATCAATATCTGAATTTAATTCTTTCGTTGTCCAGACCATATCAATTCTGGACCATGATTGATGCTGCCCTGAATAATATGTAAATTGCTTTTCATTCAGATTTCTCTCCCTCCAACTATCTTTTTTTTTATTAAAAGTTTTATAACATTTACAAAATAAACCCCCTTCCCACCCCCCAAAACCCCCACCCCCCCACTTCCCAGAGCTGTTCACAGGGTTACAAATATATTAATCATAATCTAAATAACATTATCTAACTAATTATGTAACCAAATCTATAACACACTTTAACTCCCTTTTAAAATAAATTTAGATAATTTAAAATTAAACACGATAATAAACAAATAATCAACTTAATTATTAAACAAAATTACTACTCAAAATAATAATAATATCAATATAATAAAATATAATAAAAACTATAAAAAATATAATAAAATATTCACAATAACAATACTGTAAAATTTACTCAAACACCAAATGGAACTTTTCAGTCCCATATTTATTCTGAATATAATCTATCCATCTTCTC
>NW_015387131.1:810156-823189 GCF_001527695.2 Protobothrops mucrosquamatus | reverse complement strand
GAGAGAGAGAGAGAGAGAGAGAGAGAGAGAGAGAGAGAGAGAGAGAGAGAGAAGTAAACTGCTTTTACTTTACTTTCATCTTGACATCATTACATAAATTGCCATAGAAGGTTGGCATGTTGCATATGAGGTCCATTTAATTAAGATCTGCTAAATTAAGGTTTTCATTGCATTTCTGCTTCAGCCCTTCATAAAATGGTGAGCAACCAAATGACCAAATACTTCCCAAAGTATGACAAATAATTCAGGAGTTTAATTAGCCAAGCATAGAATCTTCTATGTTTTCTCTATCCAACTATCATCATTTTTTCTATTTCTGTTTCTCTTCTATAATTACTCAGAATACCATGTCCATTGAATTCCTTCAGTACTTGATGGGTTGCTTTAGGGAGACAGGGAACTCAGTTATTTTTTTGTTTTAATAAACTTATATAGATCTTCAGATTTTGGACAGTTTGGTAAATTCCTGATCTGCTGATGTATTCTTGATGCATGCAAGATGTATTGTATATATGGATATTAGGGAATATTCAGTTAATAATGTATGGAATATAGTATTACCAGGCTGATATTTGGTCTAACATGGTAAGCAGGTATATTATTATTTCCATTTTTTTAAAAAAGGAGTTTCTCATCTAAGTTGCAGATCTTGCATAGCATACATCAAGGAATGGGGAAACTATAGACATAACTCCCATTGTATTCCTTCCACTAGATTCTACAGGCTATGTCTGATAAAAATTGATCAACAATGCTTACCTAAAATTCTAGACATATATATAGTTCTTCGAAAACCTTACAACATGCCAAAGATCAGTTCCATGTCATCAAGGGATCAGAAAGATGAGTTTTAATTCATATTCCCAACTATTAATGAATCAGTCAAGCTCTTTCAATCTATTTCACATGGTGGTTGTAAAGATAGAATGTAAAGTTAACAACCAGGCAAATTTCTCTGAACTTCAATCATTGTGATTGTACTTAATTATTAATGCTTAAATAGCTTTATTTTTTAATGTGGCCAAAACAAGTTTTATGCAGGTTTGGTGCAAGTCATATCTAAAACAAGATTATCACAATATGATATACTATAAAATATTGGAAATTCACACCAAAGAATTTAAAAGAAAATGACTAAGCTTCCATTGAAACTACTGGAAGTATCATAGACAATTGGCTTGCAAAATGATTAACAACAGTTGGATTCAGTTTTGTTCTGCTGAGATAACAAAGGGATGACATACCAGAATAACAGTTTCTTCTTATCCTAAGTAGACATTCCGAAATGGGAGTAAATATTGAGAACAATTAGAAGTAAGCCAGGTAATTTACTGTAGGTACACAAATGTTTTCAAGATTGCTATACTTCTGGAGGTTTTTTTTTCTGTGCAAAAGGCAACATTAGAATTTATTAATAAGGTTATCTGAATTTTATTCTATTCTCAGCCCAAGTCACAAAATTATAAGTAAATTATTTGTGTTTCAAAAATCATAAAAGAGGTCATTTTTTTAAATTCATTTATTTATTCTTGAATCTTTTCAGTTACTTTTTGTCTATGCCTAATGTTCCATGAAAGAATATGGCACTGCAGTAATAAAATAAAATTGTTCCTTTGGATTATTAAGATACAGTAGACATAAAGCTGATAAGGAAGGAAGGGATCTGTAAATATATCAAGAACTTCTTGTTGATATTCAGTTGTGAGTACATAGCAAGTGTAATTCAAGGGGCTGGTGATTAGCTACAAAGCCTTACATGGCATAGGACCTGGTCGCATAAGGGCCTATCCGTATCCATACTATCTGCCTATCCCATTTGATTCTGCAAGGTTGGTGCACTCTGGATTCTTTTGATTCAGTGAAGCTATCTATTGGGACACTAGGAGCACACCTTCTCTGTTATTATTACATTCTTCCAGGAATTGGATCAAGACACTAGGTATTCCAAACATTATGCTGTAAAACAGTTCCCAAGTAAATTAATATAAATACGATACGATACAATACAATACGATACGATACATATAATATTCCTATTAATGGTATTCCACAAAAATAATTTTGCCTCTAAGATAGAACTGGGGAAGCTGTAGCACTCCAAGTATCTTAGCAGTTTCAATTGCCATAGTCAATGGTGAAGAACGTGAGGTAGTATAGTTGGCTAACATCCAAAAAGCCACAGGTTTCATATTCCTAGGTTAAGGCATCTCTGGAGCAAAACTAAGCTTTGTGCTTGTAACACTCTGTCCAAAATATGCCCAAATTGACTAGTAGGGTTCTTAGCATTAGCAGACACAGGTATGATTATGGCTGGTCTACTCATTCTTTAGATTACTATGAAGTGTTCTCTGATTGAACCTTCATTGAACAAAGCCAGGATGGGTAACAGAGGTCAATACTTATAAGATTATTTGGGAGCAGCTGTTCTTTTTATCTTTTTTTATGCTTTTAGGTCATTTGCTTACTATTTTTGGTTCCTTTTACATAATGTTGCTTAGCCCCAAAGGGGACTATACAAGTGTACAAGTAATTGCATATATTTGTGTGTGTATGTGGGTCTGTAGGTAGGTGGGTAGTAGCGTACATTTTATATGTAAATAAAATTAACTGAAACGGTTGAAGAATCTTGCTCATTGTTCTTGCCAAGTAGAGCACATTTCCTGTACAAAAATAGGAGAATGTTTTGTTCCCATGCAAGTATCTACAGTCTATTAGAAATGTGTATCACCACTTCTAAAGCTATTAAGCTTGAAGGACAGGCAGTAGAAATAAACACTTCACTAGAATCTGAGAGTTAAGAAAAGCAGTGGATTAAGGTATGAAGTCTGTGTAGCCAATATATTACTATGGTATTCCTCATTTCTCCTTGAGAGCAGGGACTTTGGAGACAGAGGGAAAAACCTGTCTTTTAGATGAAACCTTTTGTTGAAGGAAAAGGCTTCATCATGATTCATCCAAGCCGGGGATAAACAACATGGCGACTGCTTTAGAAAGAAGGTTGCAGTTTATTGAAGAGCCACATAGAAAGATGGTTCTGGCAGGAAAGAGGAGAGGAAAAAAAAGAGCTGAGCACATTTGGGAAGTAGGTTTTTATACCACTAAAGCCTTTTGTTTAAAGTAGTTTCCTGTTCCTGTTTTAGGCTTTATATTTCCTGTGTCACGTATTCTGACCTGAGTCTGGGTGTGGCTTTCTGGTATTCTGATGGTGNAGGTAGGGAGAGAGAGAGAGAGAGAGAGAGAGAGAGAGAGAGAGAGAGAGAGAGAGAGAGAGAAGTAAACTGCTTTTACTTTACTTTCATCTTGACATCATTACATAAATTGCCATAGAAGGTTGGTATGTTGCATATGAGGTCCATTTAATTAAGATCTGCTAAATTAAGGTTTTCATTGCATTTCTGCTTCAGCCCTTCATAAAATGGTGAGCAACCAAATGACCAAATACTTCCCAAAGTATGACAAATAATTCAGGAGTTTAATTAGCCAAGCATAGAATCTTCTATGTTTTCTCTATCCAACTATCATCATTTTTTCTATTTCTGTTTCTCTTCTATAATTACTCAGAATACCATGTCCATTGAATTCCTTCAGTACTTGATGGGTTGCTTTAGGGAGACAGGGAACTCAGTTATTTTTTTGTTTTAATAAACTTATATAGATCTTCAGATTTTGGACAGTTTGGTAAATTCCTGATCTGCTGATGTATTCCTGATGCATGCAAGATGTATTGTATATATGGATATTAGGGAATATTCAGTTAATAATGTATGGAATATAGTATTACCAGGCTGATATTTGGTCTAACATGGTAAGCAGGTATATTATTATTTCCATTTTTTTAAAAAAGGAGTTTCTCATCTAAGTTGCAGATCTTGCATAGCATACATCAAAGAATGGGGAAACTATAGACATAACTCCCGTTGTATTCCTTCCACTAGATTCTACAGGCTATGTCTGATAAAAATTGATCAACAATGCTTACCTAAAATTCTAGACATATATATAGTTCTTCGAAAACCTTACAACATGCCAAAGATCAGTTCCATGTCATCAAGGGATCAGAAAGATGAGTTTTAATTCATATTCCCAACTATTAATGAATCAGTCAAGCTCTTTCAATCTATTTCACATGGTGGTTGTAAAGATAGAATGTAAAGTTAACAACCAGGCAAATTTCTCTGAACTTCAATCATTGTGATTGTACTTAATTATTAATGCTTAAATAGCTTTATTTTTTAATGTGGCCAAAACAAGTTTTATGCAGGTTTGGTGCAAGTCTTATCTAAAACAAGATTATCACAATATGATATACTATAAAATATTGGAAATTCACACCAAAGAATTTAAAAGAAAATGACTAAGCTTCCATTGAAACTACTGGAAGTATCATAGACAATTGGCTTGCAAAATGATTAACAACAGTTGGATTCAGTTTTGTTCTGCTGAGATAACAAAGGGATGACATACCAGAATAACAGTTTCTTCTTATCCTAAGTAGACATTCCGAAATGGGAGTAAATATTGAGAACAATTAGAAGTAAGCCAGGTAATTTACTGTAGGTACACAAATGTTTTCAAGATTGCTATACTTCTGGAGTTTTTTTTTTCTGTGCAAAAGGCAACATTAGAATTTATTAATAAGGTTATCTGAATTTTATTCTATTCTCAGCCCAAGTCACAAAATTATAAGTAAATTATTTGTGTTTCAAAAATCATAAAAGAGGTCATTTTTTTTATTCATTTATTTATTCTTGAATCTTTTCAGTTACTTTTTGTCTATGCCTAATGTTCCATGAAAGAATATGGCACTGCAGTAATAAAATAAAATTGTTCCTTTGGATTATTAAGGTACAGTAGACATAAAGCTGATAAGGAAGGAAGGGATCTGTAAATATATCAAGAACTTCTTGTTGATATTCAGTTGTGAGTACATAGCAAGTGTAATTCAAGGGGCTGGTGATTAGCTACAAAGCCTTACATGGCATAGGACCTGGTCGCATAAGGGCCTATCCATATCCATACTATCTGCCTATCCCATTTGATTCTGCAAGGTTGGTGCACTCTGGATTCTTTTGATTCAGTGAAGCTATCTATTGAGACACCAGGAGCACACCTTCTCTGTTATTATTACATTCTTCCAGGAATTGGATCAAGACACTAGGTATTCCAAACATTATGCTGTAAAACAGTTCCCAAGTAAATTAATATAAATACGATACGATACGATACAATACATATAATATTCCTATTAATGGTATTCCACAAAAATAGTTTTGCCTACAGCTTCCTTTGGGGAAGCTGTAGCACTCCAAGTATCTTAGCAGTTTCAATTGCCATAGTCAATGGTGAAGAATGTGAGGTAGTATAGTTGGCTAACATCCAAAAAGCCACAGGTTTCATATTCCTAGGTTAAGAACTGAGGCATCTCTGGAGCAAAACTGAGCTTTGTGCTTGTAACACTCTGTCCAAAATATGCCCAAATTGACTAGTAGGGTTCTTAGCATTAGCAGACACAGGTATGATTATGGCTGGTCTACTCATTCTTTAGATTACTATGAAGTGTTCTCTGATTGAACCTTCATTGAACAAAGCCAGGATGGGTAACAGAGGTCAATACTTATAAGATTATTTGGGAGCAGCTGTTCTTTTTATCTTTTTTTATGCTTTTAGGTCATTTGCTTACTATTTTTTGTTCCTTTTACATAATGTTGCTTAGCCCCAAAGGGGACTATACAAGTGTACAAGTAATTGCATATATTTGTGTGTGTATGTAGGTCTGTAGGTAGGTGGGTAGTAGCGTACATTTTATATGTAAATAAAATTAACTGAAATGGTTGAAGAATCTTGCTCATTGTTCTTGCCAAGTAGAGCACATTTCCTGTACAAAAATAGGAGAATGTTTTGTTCCCATGCAAGTATCTACAGTCTATTAGAAATGTGTATCACCACTTCTAAAGCTATTAAGCTTGAAGGACAGGCAGTAGAAATAAACACTTCACTAGAATCTGAGAGTTAAGAAAAGCAGAGGATTATATGAAGTCTGTGTAGCCAATATATTACTATGGTATTCCTCATTTCTCCTTGAGAGCAGGGACTCTGGAGACAGAGGGAAAAACTTGTCTTTTAGATGAAACTTTTTGTTGAAGGAAAAGGCTTCATCATGATTCATCCAAGCCGGGGATAAACAACATGGCGATTGCTTTAGAAAGAAGGTTGCAGTTTACTGAAGAGCCACATAGAAAGATGGTTCTGGCAGGAAAGAGGAGAGGAAAAAAAAGAGCTGAGCACATTTGGGAAGTAGGTTTTTATACCACTAAAGCCTTTTGTTTAAAGTAGTTTCCTGTTCCTGTTTTAGGCTTTATATTTCCTGTGTCACGTATTCTGACCTGAGTCTGGGTGTGGCTTTCTGGTATTCTGATGGTGATGGGTTAGTCCTATTATGACCAAAGGTCATATCCTGCTTCCCTGGTGCTGGGGTTAATGACTCCTAGAGTTTTGGTGAGGTATGCAGATTTTAGGTATCTTTGTCTTCTTAAGCTTCTAGCTGGGGCCTTTCTGATGGTTTACATCTGCATTTGTACAGAGCTGGCTTCTGCTTGGGACAGAGAGATTTGGGGGCAGGGTTGCTTTCTGCTTTTAAAATCCTTTTGAGGAAATATATTTTTCTGCCCTTTTAATATTTCCTTCTCTGGGGGGCTGACCTCCCACACTTTCTTGTTCCAAACTGTTGTTAGGAATTAAGTTGGAAGCCTAAACAGCTATATGCTAAAGTACTCTAATAGATATCAAACAGAAGACATGGCCTCTTTCATTCAATGATTTTCAGATTGTAGAGAAGGAAAGCCTTTTTTTTCCAAGCCAAAAACTATATTTGAAACAGAATATATTTATCTTTTCCCACCCATTAGTGAAAATTTGGATAACTTCTAATGTATTTCCTTCTCTTGTTTATTACTAAGCATCAATATTAAGTGTATAACATATAACTGCACCCTTAAAACTCATTCTGTTTTTGCCAATGTCCTTTATTTGGTTCCTTTCCTCTTAGCATGATTGTATTTGAGAAACTTCAAAGCACTTTTTAAAGGATGAGAAGGTCAAAAGTCTTTGTTATCATATCAAGGAGTAGGCCCACTTTGTAGAGCTAGGTAAACATCCTTCTTTTGAGGCAAACATTTAAGCATACAGATTGACTCCTTTCGTTACAGCTATCTTTTTTTTCAACTACTCTTTACAACAGAGAATACATGTATAGTCCCCATAATTTCTCCGAAGAAGAAAGAGATCTGTAGGCAATCCTTAGAGATCAAAGAACTGACTTGGGAAATCACAATAGACATTTGTAGGATTAAGATAAGTAGCAGGGTTACTAATAAAATGTCTCAATTCAGTTTATACTGTAATCTCAGAAATATACCAATACATCTTACTGGCCAGTCCCAGCATGAAAGAAGAAACAGGCATAAGTCTGACATCAGAAATGACAATAGCCAACAACTACAGTGATAACGTTATAGTTCACTGACTTCAGGGTGGTCATCTTTGGGCAAAGAACTTGCAAAGACCAATTTCATGATGAAAAACCTGAGGTAGAATTCACAAAATTTAATATTAAGTCAGATTAATTCAGAGACTAAGAGTTTACTTCACATTTAATGCGCTGATCAGGACATCAATGTCAGTGTCATGCTTTTCATTCATAAATGGTCATTATCAATAACTAATTTTTATAATCTGTCCTCCCATATTTCATTTTTCTCTAACTTCTTTTTCATTATTCACCTCTCCAGCCAACTATAGATTTATACTTCGTACTCCTCTGTTAGGGTAATATTCCATGAACATTTTACCGTGAACTTTTTTCTTCATTATCACATGAAAGAAGTTCATACTGTAATAAAAGCGTGATAACGCTTTTATTGCACTTTTCCTGCAATAAATCCACAGTATGGAGCGATTGATCTCTGTTTCAGAAATATTTTGCCATTTTCCCTTCTAGGGAAAGGAAATGGAGGCATTTAATTAAAAGTAAGGGTGACCAGTGCTAAAATAATGGCAATGAGGCCTGAGATGAAAAAGTAGTAATATTAATCAGTGTTATTAATGAATGTCTTCCTTCAAAATAAATTTTCCATGCCTAAAAAGACTGAAGTACCAATGGCACAAAGCCTGGAGTACAGGTAGTCCTCAACTTACAGCAGTTCCCTTAGTGACTATTCGAAGTTACAACGGCACTGAAAAAATCTGTTTTGCTTCACTTTGGTTACCAGCATATTGCAATTGGAAATGTTGCAAATTCCTGGTTTTTTTCTGATCTTTATGAAATGGGATATAAAATGCAAAGCGCAGAATGGGCTGCAGACCTTGTCAATAGCCTTTGATAGCTGTGGCTCATAGTTTAGAACCACTGGATGAAATTCCTGTTTTAGGGAATTGTTCTGCTTTTTTAACTGAGAAGGATCATTAAGATATGATGCTTACATTCAGATCAAGCTTACCTTTGATCAAAGTGCACCAATGTTGGTTAATCTTATTTTCATTAAAGTGTATGTCAGTCATGCTTTCCATTTGAATGCACAGCTTGAAATACTGGACACCTAATTAAAAGAAATGGTTATTTACAATCAGTTCAATAATCAGCAGCCCCTGCTTAGTCCAGAAACAACAGTGCAGTATAATAAGCTGATAAGTAAACTTTAGTCAAAGCCAGAGAATCTGGTTCTGTCTTTCCAGCTATTGCCTCCCTACAATGTTTAACAAGACTCTTAAAAAACATCTTTCTTCTTTCTTTACGCAAAATCATCCATGGTAACATTCCCACAAGTGTTCTATTTAACAGATTTGTCTGTTGATCTACACATATTCTTTACTGATACAATGATTTTGCAGTGCTTTATCCATATATGACCTCCAAGGCTTTTTTCCTGACTTTTAATAATCCCTTTCCCATAATCTGCATATTTAC
This sequence comes from Protobothrops mucrosquamatus, assembly GCF_001527695.2. Taxonomy (NCBI): domain Eukaryota; kingdom Metazoa; phylum Chordata; class Lepidosauria; order Squamata; family Viperidae; genus Protobothrops; species Protobothrops mucrosquamatus. The sequence continues at coordinate 814,227 of NW_015387131.1, read as the reverse complement.
AAGCATGCCTGGAATGTGCCAGGTTGGATAAGTTGTTCTACTTTAAACCACTGGAGTGAAAGAATTTAACAGTCCCTAAACTGATATAATATATAAGGGTCCTCTGAGTATTGGTAATGAATAAGTTCTGTAATTATTCTTAAAAAGGAACTTGTAATGTTTTGCTAGTATTTGTTCCTGTTTTGTGTCTATGTGACTTCTGAGAGTCTAGGGGAAAGATTAGTCTACTTGTGTATTATAAACACATTACCTACTCAGTTAAGGACAGTCTAGACAGGGATTGTAACTAATACAGTGTCAACATCTGTCTTCTAATTTCCAAACAATGTATATTCCTGCAAAAGAGGCCTCTGTTTTTTTTACCCCATGTTATTAGTTCTTCAGAGCAGTTCAGCATATTTCCTTTGATGATGGTTTTGAAATAACATGACTACAAGAAAGTGGCAAATATGGTTACATATTCTATTACATTGTTTTCTATTATTCTGCAACTCCTATTTAAAAGGCAATAAAATGGTTTTATTAATATTGATCCTAGTCTTTATAAGGGATCAAACTCTCTACAACTTTCTCCAAGTTAAAAAGCTGTGGGCTTTTAGAGCAATTTGCTTTGCTATGATTGTCCTAAATGAATCAGAAATATTTTAAATGTCCTCTTTTTCGCTGGTACGTTTTATCATTATTTCAAGGCATTCACTTGCACATTCTCTCTTTTTAAAATATTTTTTCCTGATGAAGATATGCCTAAAGCATTTTATGTGCTAATAGAATTTCTCTTTTCCTTTTGCCTTGGGTTTTTCTCTCCAAAGGGAAAAAAGCAGATAAATTGATAAAGTGGGTTACGTAAGGACAAAGCAGATGCAAATTTCTATTGAAAGAAATGGGGCAACATCTAAAAAAAAACCAAGCTAAGCTCTTACAGCTACAAATTAAGTACCTTTTTTCCTGAACATAGAGACACAGAATTTTACTCTTTTTTATGTTTTAGTATTTATCTTGGTTATTTCAACTTAATTGATTGTCTCAATTTAATTCTTCAAAGCTTTCATTGTCTTATATATTATTAAATCCCAACAACTCTGGGTGGCTCACAAATAAAAGTATAAAATGTTGTGACCTCCAAAAAAGGTGTTTTGGAGAAGGTATTGCCACTTAGATTTCTAACTCTTTGAAATAAATGCCTCCTGCCAGCCGAGTAGATTATGTATATAGAATGGGGAGCACTTTATCCCTCGTATCAGGGAGCATATTATTTGGGCCCAGTCTTAATCTCCATAATTTTGTTATATTGTGGTACCTCAAGTCTTTGAGTTCAGGACAACCCATAGTTAAGTACAGAGCCTATTATATGTGAGTTAAATGCAGAATGGTTTGAGTTCATTGCACAATACTACTTGTGTATTCTTCTTGTTGTACAGTATTATACAACAATGCTGTTCAGGATTACACACAAATTTGACTTAAGGTCAGACGTTGAGAATGGAACATGTTTTAAACTGGGGACTACCTATATATGCATCATTTCATCAGGATGTCCGCCCAGTTGTATCATAAGCATTTATTCAGGTTCAGTGAGATTTACTGGACGAATTTACTGCTGTCTTGCCCAAGGCTGACAATCTCTGCTGGAGTTTGCAGTCAGGAAGGTTTGATCAGAGAAGAGCAATCTGTACTCTGTCAGGAGTCAAAGCTAGGAAGTCTCACAAACTGAACAGGTGAAATCAGAAACTAGTAGCGTTAATAAAAGAAGCTTCACAAGGTCATTAACTGACACTACAGGCAGACCAAGTAGAAGAGTAAAAGCCAAAGAAACTAAGAAAAGGGAACACAGTATGTAACGATTCCAGCAACTCAGTATTGACAAGGTTATTTAAATCAGAATTTCCTTTGCCATTCTTCTATTCCAGTTTATTTTAGTAGTATCAGTTTCACAAAATGTTTTTGTTTTGCTCTGAGCTGAATGCAGAGAGGCTTCACCTCCAGCAATTCTACACTCTCCCTTTGACTTCTGGGCTCAAGAACATTCCAGATCTTTCTTCCTGGTCAGAGACATCCTGGGTGGAACTTTTTTAGCTGTTCTAAGATTAAATTGCAAAGTGCAAAATGATTAATCCCATGAGTAAGAAAAAATGTCACAGAGCTGCTACAGGCTGCCTGGTATCCTTTATATATTCCAAATTACAATTCTTGTAACTGCTGGCAATGGGCCATATTGGCCAGAGATTATGGCTATTGTAGTTAAACCATCTGAAAAGTACTCATTAGTCTACCTAGAGCTTAGAACTGGGTCTTAGCATGTTAACTTCATAAAGGGGAAGAACTCAAGAAATAATGGAAATAATTCAAAATAATATGGAAACTATAAATGTACAGTAAATAACTTATATTTTACAGTATAATACACCTACCTTGTGTTCTCATTCATGCATATGTATACATATATGTATATGTAAACATGCTATTTAAACACATAAACATATACACGCAGAGAGTTGCTTCCCTAGAATAAAGACCTCACTAAAGATTAATCTGCTCTTACATTAAACAACATTTGGGTTTTAACCATATGCAATGTCATTTATTATCATTAAATATATAATAAATGCATAGTGGTATTAATGTTTGGGGCTATTCTCATTTTCCTTAGTGTATGTGTGTGTTTGTAGACACAAAATAGACTGTTCATCTTTTCTCATTTCCAAATACTTCTATTTTCTTCTGCATTCTCCTTAAAGTTCTTTTTTAATGTCTTTTTGAGCTTTTTATAGTTCTCCTTAGCACCTGCACATTTTATTACATTTATTACATTCAGTTTTAACTTTTTTTCTAAAACAAATTATATAGCCATTTGTGTATTTTTCATGCTATTCAATGGTAGTCACAAAGGTTTGGCTTTTCAAAAATTACTTTCAGTTTGGGTCACAATAGTAGGTAGCTTCTGACTCAATTCAAAATGAATTCTTTTCCAAATCAAGTTTTGTCTTACATCTGATGAATACTCTTATTTTAAACACCTTTTTAATACCCAATTTGTACAGATTTTAAATGACTTTGGGACCAATTTAATCCAGTCTCTAGTAGAAATTAATTCAGCCTGATAGATTGACATTTTTATAAAAAATATCAGAACTGCATGGGACAGAATTGAAGGGAGGGGGAATGAAAAACAGAATGGGCCAATAAGTCTATAGCATCCACATCCAACTACACATTGGTGGCTACAATTCAGTATGGAATGATGGTCCAAATATTCTTCAAAGGCAGCCCATATAGCAGGTGAATACAATAATCCAATCCAATAGGGCAATTTGCATTCCATCGTAATTGGTTCTGGATCCATATGAAGGAATGAGACCTGAGTCAGTTGTATTGCCGGTATTCAGTTTATTTGAGACCAGAGAAGGCTGCTCTTTTCTTTTAAGCAGAATCTTTTAAGCAGAACCGTCTTTTGCATACTGGTCTAGGAAAGGAGAAGGGAAAAACAAATATCTTGTCAATGCCAACTCTGAATTCTTTCATGGGTCTAATGTGGGCACAAGAACAGCTACAAATATTTTCAATCAACCAATCCTGTCTGATTGTTTTAAAGAAAAGTTTGAGGAGCCTCTCTAAATTTTTCAGCACTTCTTTCTGATGATATACTTTTAAAATTGATGTGAAGAAACATTTGTTTACATAGCATGTAATCAGTAGAGAAATAGGCTGCAATAAACTGTGGCTATTAGTTTAGAGGTCTCAGAAAGGAACTGCAGTATAGTATATAAATTAATGAAGGACACGCATCAGTTACCAGTCTTGATGACTGGGTGCTATGTCCAAGATGGCAATCAGTCAACCCACTAGGTACACAGAAGCAACAATGGGAGAGGAGCACTGGATGGATCTTCTATTTCCGGGTTTCCTAGATGCATTTCATGGCTATTGTGTGAGATGGATTGTTAGACAGATTGGCTGACCTAACAAGTTATTCTCATGTTCTTGATCATTTCTCAGATTTTTCTGTGTAGCATAGTGATGGTAACAAAGTAGTTTGAATGCTCTCTTCCATTTAGTCCTTTATAGCTTCCCATC
>NW_015387131.1:807944-809259 GCF_001527695.2 Protobothrops mucrosquamatus | reverse complement strand
ACTGGATGGATCTTCTATTTCCGGGTTTCCTAGATGCATTTCATGGCTATTGTGTGAGATGGATTGTTAGACAGATTGGCTGACCTAACAAGTTATTCTCATGTTCTTGATCATTTCTCAGATTTTTCTGTGTAGCATAGTGATGGTAACAAAGTAGTTTGAATGCTCTCTTCCATTTAGTCCTTTATAGCTTCCCATCTTAGAAACATGGGGAGGGGGAGGAATTGCAGAATGACACTTTAATTTTAAATCTTCAGGTCTGTAGCAGTTCCGAGTAGGAAACTGATTGACTGATGTGTTTTGTGGTCACCTATTAGTCAGACAGAAAGAGTAATGATTAGCAATGTTTTTCTCAGCATTTTTTAGTTCAGCAGTGATGAAACAATTTCAGGTTGGTTTTAAATTGATTTGGAAAGGTTTGGAAATAAAAAAAGGAAGAGCAGTGGCATACGAAGGGTATGGCAGTGAAGGTAGACTGGCATGGATGCAGACAATAAGGGGTGAATTGTCTGAGGAAATTATCCAGCAACTTTAAAATATTAAAGTTGGATATTAATTACCAGAGTTGATGGCTGCAGACTTCTGGGAGTTGAAGTCCACCCGTTTTAAAGCTGCTGACATTGAAAAATACCTATCCTGAGCATTAACAACAGAGGTAGAGTTGGATCAGCTGCTGGTTGACAGTTATTTGGTGATTGGTAGCACAGTGCAACAACAGACAGGGAGAAGGATAGGCTGTTGATGGTGTGGTTGGGCAGCCTGAAACTGCTGCTCCACCTTCTGATCTGTTCCAGGTGCCAAATATTCTAAATTTGCCACTGCAAAGGAGTAAGAGCCCTAGATCAGTGTAAACCCTCAATCAAACTGTCCAGACAGAGCACATTTCACTAGTTTAAAATGTTAAACTAGTCTGCTCCCAGCGCTGACTTTGTTTTTGCAATTGCTGGTTATCGCTTCGTAACCCAAAGTGTGCCTTTATTTTCCCAGCCTGAATAAACCAAGTTTTTCTTTGGTCCCAGAGTGACTGTTTTTCTGTTGGACTCAGGTCTGGACTTGGGATCTTTGACAAATGCCTTATTGGCCACCCATATCATCTGCTCCCCTAGGAATACTATTGTTAATATCATGCATGTTTCAATTCTATCAAAGACAAACCTATACACTGATTTTAAAATGAACCATATCACAATCAGAAACATTTTCAGTTTGTTTTTCCTCCCACAGTCTATTGCTGACTTTGAAAAGTCTAAGAATTAAACACAAAACAGTGTAAGTAAATACTTCAATCTTAAAATTTTAATGCCAACTGTTACCT
>NW_015387131.1:802020-806436 GCF_001527695.2 Protobothrops mucrosquamatus | reverse complement strand
GTTAATATCATGCATGTTTCAATTCTATCAAAGACAAACCTATACACTGATTTTAAAATGAACCATATCACAATCAGAAACATTTTCAGTTTGTTTTTCCTCCCACAGTCTATTGCTGACTTTGAAAAGTCTAAGAATTAAACACAAAACAGTGTAAGTAAATACTTCAATCTTAAAATTTTAATGCCAACTGTTACCTTTAAAAAAAAAAGATAACTGGAGCAATTTTATTTTGCATCATTCTTGAAGCTGTACTTCACTAAAAAAAAGGATCTGTCCTGGTATGAAAAAGTTTTATTATGGCCTCTTTTAACCCCAGACTCAGAATCATAATTTACTTCTTAAATTTCTATATTTATGTTTGCCTTCAAAAGAAACTACTTATAACAACTTTCATATTTACAAAAACACCCACACAAAAAATACATCATAGATTGTTAAACTCATGTTGTGTCTTTCATTGTCTCCTGAAAATATTTTTCAACATCAAAGGCATCCATTTCCCCCAAGATGTAAGGCAGAAATGAGAAGGAAGCAAGTCACTCACATGACCATAGCCCCGACATGTTTAAAATCAAATCACACTAAGTTCAAGTCAATCACCAAATTTCATTTGTCTTGTTTGCCTAGCAGATGAAGATGTGAACAGAATAATAGCTTTATCACTAGTAGAACTAACAGTTAGTTTATGTTGATTCTGATTATTGTATTGTTATAGTCATTGAAGTGGAAGGATGTGTGAGCTTGCAGTAATTTCTGGATTGAATTCTAGAATCAAAATATTGAATAACAGATGATGAAGTTTCAGGGAGATCCTGCTTGATAACTGTATGCTTAAGTGATCTTCACTGAAACTCTTTTCAATGTTACAAGCCCACATTTGTGACTGCATTGCTGGACTACACTTTCCTTGAATTTTTACCAGCCATATGATTGTCTCTATAATGAATGTAAAGACTGCTTTTCATCATCAAAAGCCTAGCTTTGATCCTTCCTCTCTCACCCCTTTTGCAATTTATGTAACCCTTTCTTGAAAACCAAGATCTCTTTATTTCTATTACTCAAGTTGTTTCTAAAAGTTAAAAACCTAGTTGATTACATCCTAGAATGAAAAAAGGAAATATTACTTGGAAACTTTTATGAGATGGCTGCTTTGTCAACTTAGAAGTACAAATGGCAAAAAAAGAAACACGAGATATTTTTCAAAAATCAAATCAATCATGTACATATTTATAATAATTCTCACCTGTAGGCTGTTTAGCCACCTTTCATGTGCTTGCAGCCTTACTGCATAATTTAGACATATAGACATTCCAGAACTTTACTCTGAGAATGTTTTTCTTATATGTTGTTCCCTAATATAGAAGGTCTGCTGATGTTCTCATATCAAACATAATGCCTTGTAAGGAGATTACCAGGCACTATAAGAATTCATCAATTCTTCAATTTGGTTAGAGTCAGCTTGGTATAGTGGTTCAGGCATCAGGATACAAACCAGGAGATTGTGAGTTCTAGTTCTAATATATATTGGGCCTCTCACTTTCTCTCATACAACAAAGAAGACAAAGAAAATATCACTTCTGAAAAAAACAGTCTTCCCAAGCAAACTGCAGGGACTAGTCCAGCAGTCATTAGGAGTTAAAAACTGGCACACTCAAATACACACACACACACACACAAAAAAAAATTCAGTTTAAGCCCTGTTCATGATGAGTTTACAATATCAATATATTTGTAGCTTGCATTTTCCCATCCTGATTTATGAAGCCACATTTTTCATCAAAGGGAAGTATGACTCCAAACATTTCAACATTTTCATTTTATAACACCAAACCCTCATAGGCCACTATGATGGAATCAGCTTTGTCACTAGGGCAAAGCAGTAGCTTAGTAACTATACAAGCATAATGGGATAAAAGAAAAAAGGTTGTTTACTCTTGAAATAGGGGGGAATGTTACATGGGTGTGAATTGCTTTGTAGATTCCTCTTTCCCCTCCAGAGAAAGCAAAGAAACAGAGAGATTTTATTTTAGTTCTTTAATTTAATAGGATGTCTTAGTATAATTTAATATAAACAATTTTCATTATTTTAGAAAAAAGCAAAATATAAATGAATAAACATACTGTTCATGTCAACTGAAAATTCAAAAGTAAAAGAACAAAAAAAATAAAAAATAAAAGCCACTTCCTATGTAAATTATCAAAGAGATACTTGTGGAATACATGAAGAAATATATGGTTTTGTTTTGTTGATGATATTTTAATTACAAGTATGTCTTTAAGTATTGCTGAACTGAAACTTTTTGTATATACATTTTGCCACATTGTTCAACAGACAAAAGTAACACACACATCACATACCAGCCCAACCAAAATGATGGGAAAGAAATAAAAACATAGCTGTACAAACCAAGTTTGCAGCAGTGTCTAGTTTTTCACAAATAAGTGTTAGAAAACCCTGCATTCCATTCAAAGGAATGTAACACAAAAAACCCTTTTATTTATTGTCTAAAGGAAAGCAGCTTAAGGAGCTTGTGATCTAGAATGCAGAGGTTAGAAGCTGTGATCAGCTTATTTCTACTGATTATTGTTTACTAAAACTATGCCTTTTTATATACATTTCCCTGAAGAAAACTAGCCAAAGAGAACAGTTTAAGCAATCCAACTTTCTACTGCATCTCTTTTTAGGAGAGCACTTTCTGTGTTTTCCAGTTAAATACATGTTAGACTTTAATTATATTCATTTCCAAGTATTTAGCTTTTAAATGCTCTGTCCAGTCCAAGAGTCAAATAATCAAAATAATAAAATTGTCAGAATATGAAAATATATGAATGTAATTATCAAGTTACTTTTTCCAAAACAGTCACCCTCATAATTATTATAGCCATTTTGTGTAATTTCCGCCTTGGTCGGTTATTAGCCAAGGAAGCACAAGTCTCTTTATTGCTGTTCACTATTAATGCATTCAGTCTCTTTTGCTGTTCTGTATTTGAAACTTTAGGCATCCAATGTCTATAACTTTATGAATGTTTCTCTTAAGTGACTTGGTGAATTTGCGTTTTTGGTGCCCACTTACTTATAAATGTTTCTGAGGCACATGAACAGTTTTTGCTTTGTGGCTTTTTACAAAATAAACAGAAGCAGACATTTCTATACATGTCAAGTAATTTAATTTACCTCTTATGGTAAACCATAAGTATGGTAATACCACAAAGCATAAATAAACATTGGTAGTTGCATCAAACAAGGTGCTTAGAGATTCCCCTAGTTAATATTTACTTAATTTACTTACTTAACAATTTGCTTAATTGTTTCCAGTTCTTAAGTCTATCATTCAAAAGACATTATGTCTGTTTTGTCTTTTATTTAACTCTACAGAAGATAGAAGGAGGGCATTCCTGGAGTTATAGAGCAAAGATCTTCTGTCTCTGACATTCCTGTAAAATTCCACAATTAAGACAGGACTATTGCACAATACAAGCTTTCTCTAATTCTTTGTTGATTAACTTTTATTATCTTTATGGCAGCAGGAGAAAGGAAGAGAAACATATCTTTTTTTTTTCAAGAGCCACATCCACAGATGGGCAATTCTTAGCAGTGGCTATTAAACTGTTGGCTGTTCAAAGCTTATTTCCTCAGTGTTTTTCAGATTTGTGCAAATTAGTTCTCCTTACTTTACATTAGAATCCCTCCATATATCATTTGGATAACAATGACCCATAAGCATTGTAATGTCCTCTATGCTAAGTGCTCCAAAACAATAGAAGAAACTGTTTCCAACAACAAGCTAACCATTGTAGGTCAAACAAGTGAAACAAATCACATATCACAACATCCCAAACTATAAGGATTCTTTCACATATTACAAAAAAACCCACATGAATATAAAATCAATGTTAATGGATGCTATACTCAATGCTGGAACATGTGCTCTGCAGTTCCAGAAAGTCCTAAATTTATGCCCTGGGATTTCCAGCTAAAGATTTAATAAATGAGATGAAAAATCTGGCCTGTACAAAAGCAACTTTCTGAGTTGCTAAATCATAAATAAATAACAGAAGTCCTCCCACTGCATGTGAATTCATGTAGAGAACCATGCCTAAAACTAAATGCAAAATGTAAATTCATTACATTAATTATCATTTACATCATAAGCCAAATTCAAAATCATGAAATGCATTTTAATAAGATGCCTAATAATTACAATATACAAAAACGATTTTTATAATATAGGAATCTAAGAAAAGCTGCCACATGTCACCAAAGGTAGGCCAGACTAAACACTATTTATCCTGTCATTCTTATAAGGAAGTTTTGTATGGAATGTAAACAAAAACTGATGGCCATATCTGTGTGATCAGAGAGAGAGAGAGAGAGAGAGGGAGGGAGAGGGAGAGGGAGAGGGAGAGGGAGAG
>NW_015387131.1:785736-801231 GCF_001527695.2 Protobothrops mucrosquamatus | reverse complement strand
GAGAGAGAGAGAGAGAGAGAGAGAGAGAGAGAGAGAGAGAGAGAGAGAGAGAGAGAGAGAGAGAGAGATGGATGATGAAAAACGGATAGAAGGATGGATAGATGATAAGAGAAAGAGAAAGATTTCCCATGTGGGCAGGACCTGGCGGGCTCCTAAAAATATCACAGGAAATCAATCACATTATCTCACCTATGTTCCCTAGCAACTGATATTCAGGAGCATGTTGCCTAGAGGTAACACATAATTTTATCCTCCATATATTTGTTTAGTTCCCTTTTATGACTCTCCAATTTACTGGCCATTTTTGTATCTCATAGTTACAATTTCCTTATTTTAACTATATGCTGTATGAAGAACATGCAAAGCAAATCAAGCAAACTTTGGAAAAAGTTTCCCTAAGCAGTAATTCACTTTTACTTCTTACTCATTAAAACTTTTATTTTGTTACTTTTCCCTGTTGTTATGATTATTTCAAATCTTTCAGGGTTCTATTTCTTGTGATTTCCAAGATAAAAGTTGTTTATAAGGGTAATCAAGATAAGTACTGACCCAACTCTAACATAACATCAAGTGGAATAAGCTAATTAACATAAAATCATGACTGCACAGGGCTTAGAATTTACAAATCAACTGATAGGCATATATCTGATCACTGAATTCTTCCATGTTGCTACACTAAAAATTAAAAAGACAAAGAAAGGTGCCTACAATCCAATGTAAGGAAACTTTAGTTTTTGTAATATAACTCATTTTATTAAAAAAGGATGGGATTTCAGGAAAACTATTGATTTACTTCACATTTTAATACCTACATACTGAAGTGATATTATCCTATGGTACTCACATTGCTCCTGCTGTAATGCAGTTCTTTGATTAAAATTTTAAAAGGCCCAAACTGATGAGAATAAAATACAATATGCATTATATAATAATAATAATAATAAAGTTGGAAGGGACCTTGAAGGTCATCTAGTCCAACCCCCTGCTCAGGCAGGAAACCCTATACCATTTCGGACAAATGGCTGTCCAGTCTCTTCTTAAAAACTTCCAGTGTTGGAGCATTCACCGCTTCTGGAGGCAGGTTGTTCCATTGGTTAATTGTTCTAACTGTCAGGAAGTTTCTCCTTAGTTCTAGGTTGCTTCTCTCCTTGATTATTTTCCATCCGTTGCTTCTTGTACTGCCCTCAGGTGCTTTGGAAAATAGCTTGACTCCCTCTTCTTTGTGGCAGCCCCTGAGATATTGGAACATTGCTATCATGTCCCCCCTCGTCCTTCTCTTCATTAAACTAGACATACCCAATTCCAGCAACTGTTCCTTATATGTTTTAGCCTCCAGTCCCCTAATCATCTTTGTTGCTCTTTTCTGTACTCTTTCTAGAGTCTCAGCATCTTTTTTACATCGTGGTGACCAAAACTGGATACAGTATTCCAAGTGTGGCCTTACCAAGGCATTGTAAAGTGGTATTAATACTTCACGTGATCTTGATTCTATCCCTCTGTTAATACAGCCTAGCACTCTGTTGGCTTTTTTGGCAGCTGCGGCACACTGCTGGCTCATATTTAAATGATTGTCTACTAGGACTCCAAGATCCCTCTCACAGTTACTACTATTGCGCAAGGTACCCCCTATACTATACCTGTACATTTGGTTTTTCTTCCTAAATGTAGAACTTTACTTTTTTCACCATTGAATTTCATTTTGTTAGATAGCGCCCAGTGTTCAAGTCTGTCCAGATCCTCCTGTATCCTAAGCCTGTCTTCTGGAGTGTTGGTATACCTGCCAGCTTGGTGTCGTCTGCAAATTTGATGAGTTCCCCATCTATCCCCTCATCCAAATCGTTGATGAAGATGTTGAAGAGCACTGAGCCCAGAACAGAGCCCTGGGGCACCCCACTACACACTTTCCTCCATGTAGATGGGGTTCCGTTGAGAGTTTTTGAGAAATGAATTTGTTAAAGTTGCATATAAAATATTTGCATTAGGAGAAATGTAAAGGAAACTGTATGAATTTATATATGGACATTTTAAAAATGCAAGGCAAATTGATGTAAAAGTGTGTAGAATAAAGTTAAGAGGAGGAAATAAAAATATGATATAAAAGCAACAGGACTGATTTGTCCTTTTTCTACATAGTCTAGATTATTTAAACAAACTCCATTTCTATGTTCAAAAGTTTTCTAGGTCATTCTAGAAAATGACCTAGAATTTATTTATTATTATTTATTACTGAGTCTCACTTTTCTATTTATTCAAACATTCAAGAATGCTCACAAAAATGTAAAAAAGCAAACACATATCACAAAATATGCAATTAAAATCAAACTAAAAAATCAATCATTGAAAAAATTGACAACTAAAAGTTCATTGAAAAAGATAAGTTTTTACTCCTGTCCTATAATTAAAAAGTTTTTCCAAGACAAGGGAGAGCTTTTCCCAGCAGGGATCTTTGAAGTGTTTTCTTCACTTAGGCAGAGACATATCCTCTATTCAAAGAAAAATTATACAATTTCATGAATTATGAGATCACTACAAACTGTTCTAACAGACAGGAAGAACAATGTTTGAATAAGCAAGAAATAGGCCTCTCTACACACCCCATTCACTCCTTGGAGATGTGTAAATTGAAAAGAATCCCTGTAACCTATTCTAGCAAAGGGAGATTAACCTGTTCACCATTTTCTATACAAAACAAAGAGAATTCATTTTGGTGAGACTCAGATTGTCCCAGCCACCCTCCCTGAATATGCCACACAGTTTGGAAAAGCATCACCAGCTTGTTCTATGGAGATACAATGGAGACTTAGAAATAAATGTTCCCCACTGCACCTAATAATGTGGAATAATACTTCAAATGGCTGTCCTAAATGTGTTTCTTTCAAAAGGCAACTGGACTCTTTTTTTCTCTCTTGAAGATGTTTCACTTTTCATCCAAGAAACATCCTCAGCCTTTTGAAAAAAACAGCTTTAGGACAACCATGACCTGGATGACTGAGAATCTCCATAAATACTTCAAATGGCTCTTTCAGACAGCCTTAGTTTGTGTTCAGTCTAATTCATCATGAGCATGGCTATATCCACACTCCAGTCTTCTAACTCTCCATTTCATTGCTCTTAACTTCCTTAGTTAACTCTTAACTAAGAGATGACAAGTTCCAATAGAAGAAAGAGCATGCTTGGTAGTAATGTCAACTTCCTGGGCCATCTGCAGAGCTACAGGTCAGTCAGGACTTCAACAGTATTGCTGACAGATAAGGAGATTCCCCAACTATCTTCAGAAAACCATTTGGGTCCATAGGTTTTCTAGTCTTGCAGATATTTATAGCACATATTACTTAAAATATCAGTTGGGCACCTCCATGATTGTCAGGACCAACATGAAATCCTGAGCTACTCCTGACTGAGTAAACTCAGCATGGACACTGAAATTGTCCAGGTCAATAAATCTTGGGTAGCCACATACCAAATATTACTCTGGCTAGTTCAGAATGAAATTCAGAATGAATCTGCAGCACAGCAAAACTATTTTTACACTGTTAGAGTTTCAGCACCACCACCTTACACAGCAGTAAAAACTCAGAATTGGCAGATTGTCAATTGGCGGTGTTGATCATACAGACGGTGGATTTGCTACTTTTCAACTCTAGCCTACTACTTCACTGAATATTTTGGTGGGCAATGCTGGGAGAAATTAGCTCCCTGTTCTTTCCTTAGCCAGGTCTCTGTAATATATGTGAGGTTACCACTTTAATCCAGGAGTAAATTGTGGGTAATAGATATTTTACCTTCTTCTGAGCTGCCATTAAAAAACAGGAACCTTCTTTTGACTTCCTTGATTAGATTGCAGTCTGAAAGAAAGGGAGCTCAGTGACTGGCCTACTCTGCTTTTCCTGGAAGAGTGAAGCTATATAACTCTCCTTGTCAGTGAGCATTTTAATCCTTGCTCCTATACCCTACTCTTTCACTATCCCGATAATTTGTACCAATCTAAGTAATGTACTTCTTATCACAAGATGGCCAGTACCATTATTTTTTGGAGACTGTTTTGGAGCCAAATGTGGCTATAAGGGCTCAAGTTTTCAATTCATGAAGTAGAAATTTTATAGTGGAAACTATCATATGTTTGGTCATTTCCAACCATTTAAACAGGGGCATGTGATTACCCTGTAAATCAAACATGGTTAGCTTTTGTGTTTTCAAATCCTACACCAAATGACTGAGGGGGGTTAGAATAGAACAGGCAAGTCAATTGTAGGCCTCTGTTTGTTGAAAAAGCTGCAGACTTCAATAGTATGCTTCTCACGACACTAGAGTGACTCTTCTATGAGAAAAGGTTCATGAAACTCCCAAACAAATCCACAAGACTTAGAAGCCAAATTAATTTACTGATGAAATCAATACTTTCTTCTAGGCTTGGACTGCCACTAATTTCAGGCATGCCTGCAAACTTACTAGCAATTTAGAACTGCACTCCATGACTAAAAGAGATAACCAGCTGGGCTTTCTTCTGACTAAGCATGTGTTAGATGGTGCTATTGTAAGTTTTGTTTTGAAATAATGCTTATACAGTCATTTTGATTTTTTATACATATAGATAGAGGGTATATCTCTCCACCCACTACCATGAAAACTCCATTAAAAATCCAGGAAGGATTTCTATGGAGGATGATAATGGGAAATGAATTGCTTAATTGTAAGGACTTGTAGATATCCAGAAGGTAAATGACAGAAGCAAAACTCCTGTTGCCAGCAGGAGAGAAAGGTCTGGCAGAAAACAAAATTCCCAACCTGATCGTATTCAGAGTCAAGTGGTGCTTCAACCATAAACAAGGATTAATCTTTCTTTATTTAGCCACTGTGAACAAAGGAAATTAAAATCAAGAACAATATTAAAATGACCAGTCTTGTGAACAGCTTGCTGATCCTTGTAACTATATTATTGACATCTAAAGTTCACAAAGGGTGGGCCAGGTTTAAAGAGGGAAACATATTTTTCTTCTTTCTAATGAAGTGTAGTAAGATGATCTTTAGTATTATGTTAAATAAATTCTAGGAGAAAGAAGAAACAAAGCCAATAATCTCTATGTACTAGATACAGCAAGAGCCTGGTGGGATGCCATCTAGGGAACTGATGCCAACAGCTTTCACCTGAAGATATAGATGATCATTAAAATGCTCTCCTCCAGTCCTTGACTCAGCCGAAAAGAATGTGGACATAAAGTTTGTTGCCCCAATTGCCAAATCCTATTCTTTCACAATAAAAAGAGCCTGGTGATTGACGGTAGCCTTGCTGTTTTAGTACATAACAGGTTAAAAAACGCAATTGGTGGATTGCCCTGGTTTTGTTTCCCTTCCCATCAAGCATCACATGCAGCAAGAAAACAACTCCATATCAAACTTCCTGGCATGGGGTGGGACAAAGTTTGGTGAGTATGGATAGATACTGGGAATGGTGGTATTTTTCAAGTTGGCCAACAATCAGTCACAGGTGTGGAAGTGCATTGTGCCTGTAACTTGTCAGTCAAGTTATTTCTAAAGTCTCATTAAATCTGCATCAAAAAATAGCCCAGCTGAAGAAAGGAAAGGTGATGGGTGAAGTGAAGCGTAAACTCTGTCCTTGACTGGTGCTGCAAGGAAATGCAATGGTGCCAACAGATATTGCTGTGACCAACAACACTGAAAATAGCCTATAGACAGCCATAGAGTTGGCATAGAATAATACAAATGCCCTCTGCCCAGAAATATAATTGTAAAAAAAAAAAAGTTTGGCCATGGTAAAATGTCTTGTTTGAGGAAGCAGTGGAATAGCTATGATGCATTGAGTATAAATTGAATTGAGAATACATAACTGGCAGGGGCCAGTGCTCTTCCCTGGTTTAAAACTGATTTTCTGGGTAGCACAAGTCTAGCTCTCTTTAGCATTAAATCTATATCAGGGGCGTCAAACTGCCAGCCAGCGGGCCGGATGCATCACATCAAAACCGTGCCCACCCCATTGCCAGCAATGGGAAAAAAGTTGTGATACATCGCGACACATCACATATATATATTTAAGATCAACAAGCATTTCAGAAAATGTTAGTCAGGTATTACATGGCAGATAGCTTCTGTAAAAGCCAGGCATCCAATTTCTTCTGCAACCATGGCCACAGAGAATAGTTCCCAGAATCCAGAGGGAAGAAACATGTCTAAAGAAGCCCTAAGCAGCAGTTTGGCAGATCCTTTGGTAGCACCTTGGGGTGGGGGGCAGAAAGGGACAACATGTAAGCCCATTCTATCTGAAGTGCTACCAACTCTGATCAACTATGTGTAGGGATAGAAAGATAGATAGACAGACAGATAAACAGATAGTGCTCTGGCAGAACACAAGGGCAGGAAGTGGCAGGCTTCCAGCTTCCTTTGCAGTGGCTGGATGAGTCATTGGTCATCATATGGTACTCTATAAATAGAACCAATATATCCTATACCAAGGTTAACTATTTCCTGAATTTTTGAACAACTGCTCTCACATTGTTGTTGCTCTTGATGTTGTTGCGATTTAAAATGAAACACGTTTGGAAGGTTCCAAAATGCCTCCATTCTTGCACTGCGATTGCAGAGAAGAAGTAATACATTGTTATCCATTTGCAATTGGGAGAAACTGGAACTTCTGCTTGCAGAAAAAAATCACTGCAAGAAGAAGAAAGAAGCATCGTCCATGGGCCAGAGAAAGAGCAGCTTCAAAAAATTTCCTCCTTCCTCACCATCAGCTGCTTCTGGTATTAGATTTTGTATGTATGTGTTGGGCTTCTTGTATCATTACAATCATCTTAAATAAAATATTGAGATGGGCATTTGGCAATGCTTCTTTTACCAACTGAAGGGTGGGGATGGCAAATGCTGCTTCACACATCACCACACCATCCTACAAATTACAGTTTTATCATTTTCACACAACCTGAGTTCATTATCAGACATGTGGATACTGTGTGTGGATTACAAACTGAAGAATGGCAGGCAACATGAAGAAGCTATCTGGCAAAATCACTGGACTGTCAAAACTATGCAACCAACCTCCTAAATTCTAGTTCATAAGCTTGATTAAGATAAAAGATAAGAAATGAGGAGTGAGGAGTTGGGAAGCATTCCAGTGAAATCCAGCTGTTTATTTCCTAAGAAGCTAAAGCAAGATTATTTTTAAAAGGTATGCTAACATTTACTGGTACTAGCACAGATTCCCTCCCCCCCCTCTCAATATTCTGCTGAAATGACAAAATAAAAAGTAAGAGGCTGATGCCACAGACAGATTTCATAGGAAAAAAGCTCTTTTTTAAAAAAAAATCCATGAAGACTAAAAATACGTTAAGAACTTTGAATAAGGAATTCTTTTGGTTGCCCAAATACAACTTGTTTTGAAATTATAAATGATTGGGACACTTTGAACATGGATGGGAAATTAAAACTGAAAATAAAGCAAAAATAGGATATGGATTAAATAAGTGGAAATTGAATGCAAATGCAATTAAGATATGTTTTGGTTAAGAAAGAGATTCTAAACTGATATTATTGATATTATTAGAAAAATGTAACAAATGTTGATATGTAATTGTATGTTTACTAACAATAATAAGAAGTGTGTTTGCTTAATGCGGAAAAATTGTTATTACCAGAAGAAGAGAGGATGTACTGGTGGGTGTAACATTGGACCTAGTTGGAAAAACTTATATATATCACCGAATTTTTAATGGACTCAATCATCACGTTCTCTATTGAGCACTTGTTTGTGAAAATAGAAAATTAATAAAACATTTATAAAAACAAATCCATGAAGACTTGTAGAGGTGAGTAATGGTCCAGGGAGGAGAACCTTCTAAATTCCTATAACCACAGCAGACCAAATAGGGTTGGGGTTTTTTTGTACACTTGGGATTCAGGAAGCCCATTAGCATTTGCCAACAATCCAGAAAGGTAAAGGTGTGAATAGGGATAAGAAATCTTGCACACACAAAAAAGCAATTAAAGGGCTTCTTGAAGGACTTAGTTAATATAAACCTGAAACAAAAGCTAAGTTCAATGCAAGTAAGATGTTAACTGCAGGGGTAAACAGTGTCTGCCTTTTTTAATACCCATTTTGATTTTGCAAAGGTTTGGTGGAATGGAGAGAAAGGAAAGACAGCATGAGGTTTAACCCATCAAAACCAAAGACAAAACCAGTATTTCCCCAAACTCTCTTCTTAGAAATCTTGGCTTTACCCTTTGCCTTATTAACACATCATATTTCATCTTGTGGTCCCTCAAGTTCTAAACTCTATTTTAAAAAAAAAACTATTGCCACTGGTTGCTGAAAGTTTGTCCAATACTGGTAAATGAATAATGAAGCCATTTTTAAAACAATGAAATTTGTTGTGAGGATGCCATCATGAATTTTGCTCTTTACATATCAATATTTCAGAAAGAAAATACTTTTATCCATTCTTCCCCTACACACAAAAAGCTGTTTCTTAATTCCATAAAATAGTGCAAGAATAGCAGCGTGGTTTGCATTCTCATTTGTTAGAATTACTTAATAGAAGTGATTCCACTAACAATGTCTATTGTTTATTTTATGGATGGACTGTCTGGCTTAGATTTCATCCTCCAAGCAAACTGGCATTTATTGGTCATTAATACTTTTATGAATTTATGATATTCCTGCTCTTTTTTGCCCTGACACTCTCCATCTTGGCACTGTGACAGTATACTAGAAATTTTCTTATTACACAATAATTAATTAATTTGAAGTATTGGCAATGTATTGTTCAAGCATAAAACTGAATTATAGGGGTAAAATAGGCATAAATAGGGTATAGATCAATTTTGAATAAAAACTGCATTGTTTCATTCTTTATTGTCATTTCAAATAACAGTAGACAATGTTGTTCCATCAGTCTATGGCAGCATGCTCCTTTATACGAATGAATATTTTGAGAATACATTTTAATAGATAAACCATAAGTTGCATGCTGTATTAAACCACAACTTGTTTAACCATCAATGTTGAATAAACCATATCAAGCTGAATGCACATATCATGCTAGATCTTAAAACTATTGTATAAATCACAATAGCCAGATTCACATCACAATAATTTAAAATCAATGAACGTGGCATACCATGCTTTTCAAACACATTAAGTCTTCCAATGAAGCTACCATTGATTTAGATTATAATACTTCTAATGTCCTCTTGAAGTGATGGATTTAATTGCTTCATAGTGCCTAGCCAACAGGAACAAATACCGTATGACTGAAAATTATGAGAATTGAAAGCCATATATATTTGAAGAGTAATTCTATTTTATCCTCGTTTGCACATTCTCAGTATGATTCCATATTTGTTGTATCAGAGCAACAAGAAATAATAACTCTTTTAAAGTTCCCTAGATAGAAAGCCAAAGAGCCAATGATACTTTATAACAGTGGTTCTCAACCTTTTTAATGCTGCGACCCCAACCGGTCATAAGTCGAGGACTAAACCAGTCATACGTCAAGGACTAAACCGGTCGTAAGTCGAGGACTAAACTGGTCGTAAGTCGAGGACTACCCAACCGGTCGTAAGTCGAGGACTTTCCCTGCCCAGGAGCGCCGCGCATGCATGGTTCCGCCCCCTGTGCTGGCCGAGGCGTAGCTGGCAAGCGGCAGAGACGGAGCAGGCCGACCACCAGCTGGCCCAGCCCAAGGGAGGTAAGGCACCTGCCGGAAAAGGGGGAAAAAATGGCGGACAAAAAAAATGGCGGACAAAAAAAATGGCGGACAGTCTTGCTTGGCAACCCCCATGAAATGGTCGATCGACCCCAAATGGGGTCCCGACCCACAGATTGAGAACCACTGCTTTAGAACTAGGAACTGGGCCCAGGTGTACCAAATGCTTCTATGCTTTGCAACCAGTGATGCATTTTTCCAAATCTAAGTTTCTAAGCTTTAAACCTGAGTCAGATTTGCTTGGCTGTGGTTTCACATACAGCAAGTTATCCTTACTACACACTTTATAACAAACTCACTTTTTAAAAATATAAGCCCTTTCGCCAAGACTAGAATTTTTATTCTCTTTATATGATATCTTGCTATTAGATGACTATACAAGGGCTCCTGCATATTCTGATTAAAGTAATCCTAAATTCTAGCCAATAATATCATTAAGGCTTTTGGAATGGGAATGCTCTTCTAAGGGCTACGCTGAACAAGAATTTGTCAGTAACTTTATCTTCACAGCTATAGGGGTAAAAAAGAAAACAGAAAAAAATCTACTCACTCTTGCAATATCAGAGACTTAAGTAATCCCCATTGAACTAAACTGAATTTACTTCTACAAGTACTAGTAAGCAGATTAAAAGTGTGATTTATTTTGCTATTGTATACAGTGGCAATGGGTCATCCTTGTAATTTGGCTGTGATCTACCTCTTGAGCTAAGACAGGCTCCTAGATGGCTAAGATTTATGAGAGCATGATGGTTGGTTCAGCATTAGAGTGAATTCTCCCCCCCCCCCCGGTAATAGGTCCAGAATTCATAGCGAAAGGTTGCATCCAAAGTGAAAGAGAAACTTTCCTTTTCATTGTTGGTTGTAAATGGTATCTAAAATATATTACTAAATCCTTGAACAATACACTGACACATAACCACATTTATTAAATTTAGAACCTGGATTCCTCTCTGGGTATGTAAGCTATCCTTTGGAGTACTCCACAACAAATGCAAAGTCTATTTTTGGACATAAACCATAGTATAAGGGATTATTGGAATAAGTGGCAATATAAGCCGGAAAGCAAAATAATTAATGTTCCAAAATTGCTTGGAGCAGTGCCATGCATTCCTTTCAATGCCGTTAATAATTAGAGAAAATTCAACAAAAGTTTCAAGGGGGACCTTTGTGAGGCATGGAAGAAAGTTAGATTAGAATATACAGTAAGCTATCTGGCAAGTACTATTTACATTTCAATATGTAAATCGTTCCTGGCACATTGGTTTTCAAAGTAAAACTATTCAGTACTCAGCCATAGCTCAAGCTTATCAACAGAAGTAGTCATTTCAAAAATTGAATTTGTAATGTAATAGAGCATACAATACGAAACCTGGTTTATCACTTACAGTAATAAAGAGCAAATGAGGTACAAACACATACAAAAATAAGGCACTGTTCTGACATTAGTCATTGGGAGGTTCAGTTTGCTGCTGATTATATATCTTATTTTAAATAAATGCTTTGCACAACTCCCTCTCCATTGCAATTCCTTCTCAAGGTGTTGTAAAAACCAGGCAACCCTAAAGCATATTTATACAGATTAAATGGTTTCTAATACTCTAAAGAGCACTTAATCTGCATGAATGTTCTTCATGTTGCTACGTGCTTCTACATCTTAAATAAGAAACCTCAGCACTTTTTAAACTATGTGATAAAAGTTTTTTTTTCCTTAGCAAATTAAACAAAAACTCCCTAAAGTAATAATTAACCTGCTAAACAATTTAAGATCCAGCCACTCAGAGGAACCCTGGCCCCTTCCTTATTAACTGGTGTTTAGAAACTGAGAGTTATCTTGCCTTCATCTGTTGAGGCTATAGAAAGGCAAAGCAGGCAGGACCTTTTGTTTGAAGTTTGAACTGTTTTGTACAATCTTTAGGGAGTATGATTAGAAGAAATTAAGACCTAACATAATTCTGTAGAGAACAGGGTTATTTTAAAAGCATGGAGTTGCATAATAAAAATGACAAGAATGGCAATAAAGAATAAGCCACACTCAGCTGCTTTTCTGGCAAACAATAACCAGAATGCAATTATATTTTGTTTTATGTGTTTAAAAGGTAAAAGAGCAAATTTATTTATTTCTTTATCTATCTAATTTGACATCACGCAAACTAAGATGTAATCCATAGTGCCATCTCACCAGTGCCGCTGAAATTGAGAAAGGTGTCAACGAGGCTGCAGATAGGTCCCACTCTTATTCAATTTCTGTATCACTCCAAGACAGGCCATCTTCATTGCACAGATTTTTCATCCTCCAAAACTTGCTGGAAGACACATCTCTGTTCTACTTTATGCAGATGATGCAGCAATACTTTCAAGAACAGCTATTGGCCTTAAAAGAACATTGAGACCACTAACCCAGCATAGCAGAAAAGATCAGGCAGAATTCAACTACCAATAAACCAAAACCATGGTATTTGCCAAAAGATGGATGGTTTTCTATTTCCTAGTAGTCTACTAATGACAGGAAACCCCATAGGGACTGAAAATGCACATAGGAACTCATCTGCCATCCTTAAATTCCTCAAGATAAGAGGTAGCTGCTATATTCCTGCAGTATTCAGATTGTCCAAGGCCAAGCCAATAGCACAACTTCTTTACCGTCCCAGCTGTGGCCATTGTTCAATCCAATATTTAACATTGGCTCTTCAAATACCAAAATATGACTCTAATGCCACCCTGAGACAAGAGACATGTCTCATGAAAATGGAGACTAAAGTGTGGATGACTCAATTATTGGCTCTAACTATCTCTTTTCTTCCTTTAATCTGACCCATTAAATATGAGAAATGACTTTCAGAGCACATGGAAATAGGCAGCGACCACTAAAATTTCATCCTTGGGTCCTCTCCTGGTTTTCTGTTCAGCATAGGATATAATAGGCCAAAGTCCTCATTAAATAGCAGATACAGAGTGTCATTTGGACTTAGCTAGACCTCAAAAGTGTATTGCCAGTGAATTCAACAGGTATTTTGCCTCCCATGGCATACTTAATTAACCTCAAACTGCCTAACCAATGGAAGGCCTTTACTCTGACACAGTGTCAAGCTTCCCACAGCTGTCCTTAAAGGCTGCTATAGGAATATACAAATACAACAGAGCATATACTCCTCCAGTGTCTGTATTATAGAGTCATTTGTACTACTGTACCCAGGGCACATAGCACAACTTGTTCCTGCTCTTAGATATTAATCCTGCTACAACATATAATGTTGCCAAATTCTGCACAGCAGTATAAAAAATCCATCACATGATGATATGTATCATAAACTAGCATTGATGGGCATCTAGTTCATTATTCTAGAGTGCTCTGCACTGTGACAGTCATAGTTTGCCATATACTAATGTTTATGTTCTCCTACACTCATCTAATGCTCCTACACCTTCTTTTAAATTCCTTTTATGCTTTTCTTTTTCACATATAATACTGTTGCTTTTAGCTTTTTATTATTTTTGTAGCCTTTGATGTAATTTTTATGTTTTTTTTTAATTGATGGCACCTCTCCCTCCTTATGCCGGTCTTTTGACCATAATAAAGATTTGATTGATTATTTAATTTATATTACGCACACATAAAGTTTTTGAATTTCTCTAAGAGGCACAGTGGTTATCCAGAATGTCTGTGACTAGAGGCAAATGAAGAGAAGAACATCCATAATAACCACAGCATCTTGCAAGGGTTATATTATTTTTCTTCTATGTCAGACTCCCAATGAATCTATCCTATCCTGAATCTGGATTTAGCATTATTGTGGGCTAAATCTATAGCTATAGATGTTGGTATTCAACATTTCTTTTCACCACAGGATTGGCCACTGCCAGCTTAGGAGGTAAAAACTGCAATGTAGGAAAAGAGTTAGGGTCCCAGGACCCACTATCCACTTCATCAATTCCTCTTCAACATAATGACCCCCCTCTTTGATAGTGTCCAGCCATCGTGTTCTTTGGCGGCGTAGTTTCCTTTTACTGCTAACTCTTTCCAATGCAATTGCTTTCTCCAGTGAATTCCTCCACGTGACATGGCCAAAGTAAGTGAGATGTATTGTGATTTTTCCTTCCAGTGACATGCCTAGTGTTATGCACTTCAGTACTTGCTTGTTGGTCACCTTTGCTGTCCAAGGAATACACAGAAGTCTTCTCCAGCACCACAGTTCAAATGGGTTGATTTTCTCCCTGTCTTGCTTTTTTAAGGATCCAACTTTCACAACCATGACTACTACATATATTCCCTTACATGAAAGTAGAATGCAGAGTCCTCTACATTCAAGTAATCTCAGCTCAAGCCATAGTCTTCCTTCAGACTTTCCCATGCAATCAAGGAAGGTCAGAAGGAGGAAGGACAGGACTAATGAACACAAGAATTAATTAGAATAGCCAGTGCAGGCCAAAGTAGGATATACTAGTTTATGCATAATTCTCAAGCAACTCTGATTTTACAGTCTTTTTTTGAGTTTAATGAGTTTTTTGAGTTTAATGAGTTTCCCAAATCAATGACTTAACAGCAGGGAAGAGAAGAATAGAGGATAGAAGAAGCATTCCACTGTCACTTAGCTGCTAACAGTCTGTGAAGTCAGTAAGGAAAGGAGGCAGTGCCAAGTAGAGTACATAATAGCAGTGTTTAAGAAAGAAATTGAATGTATGCAAACTCTCTATAGGTGATTTCTGTTGCTGTGGCAGAGGCAGCTGAAAGTCTAATGCAATACAGTAGGATCCATTTTGCAAATCTGCATGTAGGATTCCACATGGGCTAAAATACAGAGTACTTGGTTAACACTTCTGTGCCTCTGCAAGCTTATATTAAGTATGAAAACTTAATATAAAGAATAAGCAGTCAACATTGAAGACAGAGCAGTTTGTACTTGGAGCTGGGTACATATTTCTAGTAAGCAGTGCCCAATCCCTGAACCTGACATGAAAAAAATGCATCTCTTAGCTAGAGTGTAGAACAGGAAGCAAACAACTGACTAAATGAATGTAAATATCAATATCAGAAAAGATGAAATTTAATCATTCTGAAGGAAGCATATATCCTATTTTTTTCTAACTTTCTTTTTTTTCTTATACACAAAAAAATAGTATTCTTTTCTCATAATACATCCTAATGCAAACTCTTAGTAAATAACTGGCCAGAAGAAATCAATTAAATCCACTGAATGTTTTTGACTGATTTCTGATTAGGCTCTTACAGTGTAACCTAATCTATTTCTAAGATATATCTATAAAACATATTTTCTATGGGCCACACATTCACCACGACTTTTTACTGTGGTTTCTAACATGTCATTTGAACCAATGGTCTGATTATGGGTCTCAGTCATTATATTAGGTACAAAATGTTGGGTAGGTTACTAAATCAGATGATGAGAGTTCCAGATTAGTGAAGCTTGATTTGAACGCTTCATAGCATGGATTCATGGATTGTGACCTATAGCTCAGTGGGTTTATTATGGCCCAGTTAACAAACTTTGTAACATGCCTTTCAAGTTTATCGTGGGAATGAAATAAAACTTTCCTTTCGTGATCCTTCAACTGAAGCTGAACATAAATCTAACTGTGTGACTAGACTTGCTGTTATGACTAATTTGTTTGCTAATGCATTTGCCCTTCTCAATTCATTTTCATAGCTACATCATTTCATTTGAGAAAGATAACTTTCCTCAACTATGAGAAATAAAATATACAGTAAGTGTGACACTTCATTTCCCTAGGCCCAGTAAAGTCAGACTTCCTGATAGTTATC
>NW_015387131.1:776561-785528 GCF_001527695.2 Protobothrops mucrosquamatus | reverse complement strand
ATAAATCTAACTGTGTGACTAGACTTGCTGTTATGACTAATTTGTTTGCTAATGCATTTGCCCTTCTCAATTCATTTTCATAGCTACATCATTTCATTTGAGAAAGATAACTTTCCTCAACTATGAGAAATAAAATATACAGTAAGTGTGACACTTCATTTCCCTAGGCCCAGTAAAGTCAGACTTCCTGATAGTTATCTTTTGGAGCTCTGTCACTTGACCTTTAGTAAAGATGAAACCTTTGAGGAATCTTTTTGGGCCCAACATTTAATATTTTCTACCTATTCTTTCTCTGCCCTTTTAATATCATTCAAAAGATGCTTATTTGTTATCTGTTGTGGACATAGTGAAAGGCTGGCAACCAGTTCTCACCTTATTGTCATACCAACAATTCATTGATTCTGAGATCTCAAAGGAATGTTAAGATCATTTAGTTTAACCTTCCAGATACATCTGCTATTCAATTCTTTCATTATGTCTCCAACAAGTCCACTCGGTTGTCTGGCAAAAACTTTGCTTTCTTTTACTCTAGAGATGGATTACGCAGCTGTCAATTCCTTTCCAAATTCAACCCTACTATTCTGTCATCCATCGAAACCAAGACACATCAATATACTAGCAGATATATGCTCTCCCCTGGAAATATATATATTCATAAAGGCAAATCCCACTGAGTTCAAAGACGTTTATTTTCAGGAGGAATCATTAGAACTGTAGTTTGAGTTAACAGTAGTTAATTCTGGCTGGTTGATTCTCATGAAAATTTTGATAGATATCAGAGACAGATTGGTATTAAAATCAAACATTATTCAGTTCAAATAGTATAGACTCATCAAATATAAAATATTATCAACTTAAGACTGTGCTCTAACTCTGGATAAACTATATAGCCAGAAGAAAATGAGGCAATTTTAAGTACCGGTAATCAGTGACTAATACTGAGATATTCAAATCCAAATACCATTTACAAATATGCATGATTACTTGCCATTACTGTTCCTTTTGTGTGAGTGTGCATGTGTGTGGGTGCACATACACACACACAAAAAGCATTAAGTGATTTGCCTATAAATTTCCAACTCACTGTAGGATCATTACAAATGTAATTAATTATAGTCTCATTCTGGTAAGACTGCTTCCTGACACTTTCTCTGATTTTCATAATGCTCATTACCAATCAGAATACTTTGGCTTTTTCAGGGCATTTGCATATTGTTATAAACAAAGAAACCACACAGTGATGTTTCGATATTAGAATGTCAAAGCATGGTAAGACAGCGTATATTCTGGAGGAAGGCAGAAAGGAGAACAATTTGGGAAGAAGGATGGTACTAGCTCTAGGAAATCTTAAATTTGTCAGAGTGACAGGTTTATATATATATATATATATATGAAAAATGAACACCAGGATAAAAATAAACAGGACCGTTTAATATAAACAAGCCTGTGAGTAAAAAAGTTACTTACAGAGCCTTCATCAGCCAAACTACTGACGTCATCAGAGTTAGAATGCTAGGTGATTAGGGAGCTTGCCTATATGCAGCTGCCTGTCTCTGCGCCCGGCTCCTGGAGCATGTCATCGGCCCATTAGCTATGTTACTCTGAAATGTGCTAAACTGATTCTCATCCGGCAGCCTGTTGGTGGATCTGATGATTGTAGCTCCCTCTCCCTGATCCTGCAAAGAACAACTATTCAGATGTTCCTGCTTCATACTCTCCCCTCCCATAGCAGCTCTTGCGGCCTCACCTGCAGCCCTATCACTCCAGTCCTGCCAGTTGCTATCTCGTTGTGGTGTCACCCGGCCCCCCTCCTCTTTTGCCAGTTCGCTGTCCTCCCTAGGGATCGCAGCTTCCCCATTTGTAGAGCCATGGTCTTGCTTTTGCACAGTATGTATACACACAGAGAGAGAGAGAGGGGGGGGAGGGAGGGAGGGGGGGAGGGAGACACATTCATTCAGGGAAAACAAGAATTGACAGCTACAGATGTGTTGCAATATTTAGGGAAGCTGTTTACAGCTCATTTTAAATTATTTCATAAAAGTTTATTTGATTTTTTTGTTTAATCATCAACAATATGATGTACTGTTCTATATTTGCTCGACATTCCACCTACTCATATTAACTTTATGAAGAAATAGAAAGAAAAACAAAAGGCTTTCCAATCATTCCCTTTACAAATAGGCCTGAATTATTAGAATTAGTTTTAATTTTGAGGAAAGAAAAAAAATATAAAGACTTTCCATGGTAGAACGTATACTTTACACACACTTACATGATTTTAAAGTGTAATAACTTTTAAAATATGGGACCTACATGGAATCCCAGAACATTCTTTGGAATCAAGATTAACCTAGAGGCTGCAGTTTTGCTTTGCCCGTGTGAATTCCTTTAATATTGTTTATACTAAAATAATATTTGAAAATAGCCTGGTGGGTGTGAAGTGAGGTCTCTTCTAGTACATTGGTGCTTATGAGTGTCACATTGGAGGATTTTTATGCTACTCAGAGGCACTTGCACAAAAATTTAATAAATAAATAAAATAAAAATAAAAATTTAAGTTTTAGGCTATATGCAACAAAATACTTTTGGCCGACTTTTCCCTACATGGGATACCCCATGGCAGTGTTTTTCAACCTCAGCAGCTTTAAGATGTGTGGACTTCAACTCCCAGAATTCCGTAGCAGCCTGTCTGGCTGGGGAATTCTGGGAGTTGAAGTCCACACAAATCTGCTGAGGTTGGGAAACACTGCCCTATGGTATAAGGGAAGGAAATAACACAACTTCAGATCCAAGAACATACTAAGACACAAATTTGTCCACCCCAAGGATAAAACACTCAGACACAAACTGAGCAATGTGGTATATGTAGTACAATGCATGTGCAGATCTGTAAATTGGGGAAACAAAACAACCACTTCATAAACGCATGGCACAACATAGGAGAACAAACCCATCAGGACAAGATTCAGCAGTCCATCTTCATTTAAAAGACAAAGGCCACTCTTTCGAAGACAGCAAAGTTCACATTTTGGACAGAGAGGACCACTGGTTTGAAAGAGGGGTCAAAGAGGCCATCTATGTCAAAATTGAATAGTCCTCTCTCAACAGCGGGGGAGGGATATGACATCATCTATCGCCAGTCTACAAACAATCCTTTCAACAGTTCCAAGAAGGCTCCACACCCATTTGCACTGCTCAGATGGTCTTGAGGACACAGTTAAACTCCAAGTGGCCTCAACAACTCTCAAAAAGAATGCCAATGACCATCAGTCTGCAAGGAGTATAAATCCTTCCATTCCTCACCATCCAGTCAGAGCTGAAGAAGCTTCTTGGATGAGAAGTGAAACATTTTCAAAGAAAAACAAGGAAGTCCAGTTGCCTTGTGAAAAAGCATCTTTGGGACACAACTGAATTACTTTCTGAAATTCTTAGCAGTTTTTGTCATTCTAGACCTCGTAGTTTGGCAAGGTGGTCTTAAGTGGAGTAGAATCTAAAAGTAATTCCACAAGAAATCCAGGTGGAATTAATTTGAATTTTCATTCTCTGTATAGCAAACCCAAGGCAGAATGAGCACAGCTAGTATTTATCCATCAACAGAATGGGAAAACAGAACTATGCTGGAGGTCAGTGTGGTACTAAAATATAAAGTAGCTGAGAAGTGTCCTTAAAAAGCTGTGTGCCTTTACAAGACACATGTATTTTTG
This sequence comes from Protobothrops mucrosquamatus, assembly GCF_001527695.2. Classification (NCBI taxonomy): domain Eukaryota; kingdom Metazoa; phylum Chordata; class Lepidosauria; order Squamata; family Viperidae; genus Protobothrops; species Protobothrops mucrosquamatus. The sequence goes on along the minus strand of NW_015387131.1, from coordinate 781,824 downwards.
AAGAAAATATGTTTCTTTCCTGATGCTTCTCCCTCTATCCCTCTCACTGCACATAATTCCCATTTTCCCAAAATCTAATCTGATTACTTTTCTATACTATATGTGTTTAATTTAATTCTGAATGCACTTTTCATCTTCCTTAGATCTAATCTGATGAGTTTCCTATGAATTTTTAATTAGAAAAAAGAAAATTCACTAGATGGGCAATTTGCCACCTAAGTTAGACAGCTAAAAAGAGTAATCTATCTAATTCATATAGCTCTTCTTTGGGGTGAGTTATGTGCTTTTGTAGTGTACTGTTCCTACTTGGATTACCATTTTCTGAAAGTAGAGCTGGGAATTTTTACCCAGACATTTTGTGGTTTGTTTGTTTTTTAAGGTCAAGAACCCTTGATATAGACATGCTACTTAAACACCAACAGGAAACCACCAGAACACAAATCCTGTAGATTTAAAATGCAGTGTTGCAAGCAGAGGTGTTATCTAGCTGGTTTGATCTGATGTATTAAGCTCTTTGTCCTCCTCTGGAGAAGATAGAGAAGTCCAGCAACCTCAGGTTATTTGATTACCAACAGTAGGTCCATACTGCTTCCACCTACTGCCATAGCCTTCATTATCACACATGCTGTTACAGCAACACAAGAATGAGGCTAATCCAAAACTAGAGTTTTGTCTCTTTTTTCCATAAGAAGATGCAAGATGTAGATGAAGTAGTAGAATGATGTGCCTTTAACAAACTGTTACTCTGAAAAGGTTCTACCAGACACTTTTTGATTTCTGAAAGATCAGGTGTCTAGTCTGGGTATATTTGCTTGTGAATCTATTTGTCATTAAGAGGCAGTCGTGTCATTGTTAATTTGTTTCCCATAAGTGTTTATGCTCCAGAGGTTTATATATTAGACAGTTTAAATATTTATCTATATATTTATTCAGTGTCTTTATTTCTTTATTCAATTTCTTTATTCAATTTATTCAAAATATAATAAATTTGATTTACCTAATTATAGAATAAGAGCATTTTCACCCCTTAAGATTGTCATGTATGTCTTTATGTGTGTATTTACTTACAGCAGAGTTAATGGTCCAAAGTATGATCAATGTACAAAGTTTTTCTATAGCAAAAACCATAAGCTTATGATGAGCAATTTTTTGTAAAGATCATATTATCCAAATTAAGCAGGAAGTATTTAAATCAAACTGATATTGATGTTGATATTCAACATCTGAATAAGGCCATGTTTTAACCCTGGAAGCTTGTGGTGTCCACTCAAATACATTGCTTACCTTAAATTGTGGTGGTTTTGTTGTTGTGATTTCACAATATTATCAAGCAAATTATTACTGATTCCGCTCTTTGCTCTTTGGTGTTCTACTTAGAAGCAGATTCATTGCTGTGCCCTTTTTTCTGAGTCCAAGATTTTAGGATCTGGAATGTTGGACAACAGTTCTGCAAGGTCATTTGAATTAGGCCATTATTCTTCAGGATTGGTCTTGATGGAATCTTCCTTCAGGTAGTTCCTGCTGTTTCTTAGAAAACAGAATAATTCATCTGAAGAGGTCATGGCAGGCTCTAACCCTCACGGTATAAATAGCTTGTCTTTATATATCTATGTCCAAGTAACCTTCTAGTTAGAATACCTTTAGATACAAAGTTGTCTGTGGAGACAATCCTGGTAGTTCTGTTAATAAAGACAGGCAAGAAAGGGGACTGGAAGGGAGAATATTGCAATGTACTGTCTTTACTAGTTTCAGTTTCTATCTGAGGTTTAGGTAAAAGCCTTATTTTAAATTATAAACCTTCAGAGCACAGAGCACAGTATCTATAGAACCAGTTATTTCCACGTATTTCTTTACATTTCCTGAAATAGCCTCAGTGTCTTTGCTCTAAATAATCTTATGGGGCTACTTATGAACAGGCAGCTTAAATTATGAAATGTTCCTCTCACAAAGTCTGCCTGGATCCTACATTGTTGTCCTTTGCAATGTTAGATAAGATCCTAGTTTGATTTCTTTCAGAGGCTTTTCAATCCTCTGTGGATTTTTTTTTCTTGGCTGCTATGTTCTAGTTGAAGTATTTAACTCGGTGATATTTTTAGCTTTTGGTGCTGCTGAGGCTTATTATATTTTAAACTAGACTGCTATCAATTAATTGTCTTATTGTGCATATTTTTGCAGGTATATGTAGGTTTGGGGGCTGTGAATATGTGCACACATATGCAAATGCTATATGTCACTCTGTGAGTTGTTTGCTAAGCTGACTAATCAATCTTATAAATAAATATGCCCAATCCATCATCATTGAGAGAACATTATAAAGAATTATTTTTAATTCAGTACAGGTTAGTCAAGGAATAAAGTTCTGTAGAGGTTTTTTTATTCATATAACATTATTGCAATGAAAATAGTGCATATCAGAGGTCTTCAAACTTGGCCCTTTTATGACTTGTGGACTTCAACTCCCAGAATTCCTCAGCCAGCATGTATGTATCAGGAAAGCATAACAATAATACATCTACTTAATAATACATCTCCCAGCTCAAATATTGGAAATGTAAAGGAAATAAGTGTGCAGAGAGGCTACATCTGCCATAGCACACACTTTCTCTCATGGACTTTCTGCCATAGCACACTCTAATACAGACATGTCAAACACAAGGCCCGGGGGCCGGATGCGGCCCGTGAAGTGGTTTCATGTGGCCCGCGAAGCCATCCTGGAAACAGTGAGGGAACAGCCCCCTCTGCCTTGGCCCTGGCCCAGGCCAGCCGGGAGCCAATGTACAATTTTGTGGTGGCATCTATGCTGAAACACATTCAATCTTAGCTCCACAAGACCGTCTGGAAACAGCAAGGAACCAGCCCCTGCCACATCGGCCCTGCCCCCTGGGTGCATGCTGGGGAGATGTCACCCTTTGTGAGGAATGAAGAAATCACCATCGCCTAGAAGTGGCCAGCAAATGGCCCTTGCCTACTTCACCTATCCGGCTTGATGGGCTCCAGGGGAGGGGGTTTGGCAGGGAACTGGGTGCTCTCCTCAAAGCACCAAGAGGCTGAACTGGGCGGTGCGAATCCAAAAAGAAGTGTGAGGCTGCCCAGCTCCCAGCCTGCCCGGTTTTGGCAGGCAGTTGTGTCCATATGAAAACTTAGAATTATGAATGACCTGTGCTACATTGGTAGTTGTCAAGCCAAATTTTGACCCTTCCAATATAAAAACAATATATTTGTTTGCACTCCTTTCTTTTGGGCAACTTCCTCACACAATTTTGAAAAAATGTCAGTACAGCAGTAAAATGTCCTCAGTGACTGTGGAATATAGTGACATTGTACAAACCCCTCTCCCCCCAAAAAAGCATTTATTGGTAAAAGCAGGGCTATTATGCTGTGCTACGTGCATGCATGCTCATGTGCACATGATCTATTTCTGTATGAGGCATCTTTGATGGGTCTCTCCAGTTCTTTGCTACATAAGATGACATAGAATAAATATAATGCTGAGTAAGTAATTTGCTAAAAATGGTATACCAAGAATAGCAATTTTTTTTGTAGTTTCCCATTTTGCATTAAAAAAAAATCGGAAGAGGCCATCAGAAAAATACTCCATCTTTTTCTCCAGTATCCTTCTACATGTGTTAGAACTACAGCTCCCAGAATTCCCAGCCTAAAAAGGGTGGTTGAATAGTGAATGGCTCCTGCAGAAATGTGGAAGTTTCTATAGCATTTGTGTCCATTGAGGTGAGGAAGACTTACTTTGATGTCTTGTTTAACATTGCCAGTGTCAATATTCACAGATGTGCTTCTGAAACAGCAATATTATGTCAAATAGCACCAAAACCAGTTGGGGTGAATATTTAGGAAAGCAAAGGGAAGGGAGGGAGGAAAGCTGCTGCAAATTCATTTAAAAACATGAGCAATGACTTGCACTTTTCCGGTATTCATCCAGCTCTATATAAAGTATGTTTTATGTGGAAAAAATGTCTTGCCAGAAACATCTATCTAGGGATATGCTTTCCAGAATAAATATATCAAGTCCACATTTAAAACTGTGGAAGGAGGACCAAGAAAAAATGCAGCTAGTCAAATTCTTGGCAGTGTTTGACTCTGCTTTGTTATCAAATTTGGCTTTGAATATATTGGAAGTCTTGGTCATATATCAGCCAGAGCTATATAAGAAGGGGAAAGAGCCTAGGAACTTGGGGTAGTCTCATCACAACTATCAGTGGTTCTTCAAATCAAATGTTTCAGACATTACGTCAAAGCATGGATCTTGCACCCAGGATTCCAGTTTTATTTTGCAGCTTTTAATCCGAGCTGTCCTTATAAGAATTCCAAGAGAACTTGTAGCTGGCTTCTAATGAATTGGCCAGAGTTTCATCATCATCTTTGTTTTACCAAAGTGGAACTGAAGGGCAATTTATCCAAAGCAACCCTTAAGCCAAGCAAGACATAATGCTTCTCATTTCCTTTGAGGCTGGTTCACATGACCCTTTCAGCCCATAGATGTCAGTGATGCAAAAAGCCTGGGCTATTTTTCAGACTATTTCTGAGTGAATTCTGTGTGTCTGCCCCTCATTATATCCAACTTTTAGAGTACTGTGCAACCCTAAAATGGTTCGTGTTTACCATGTTTGATAAATGACATGGTATATCAAGCTTAGTGAAATTTCCTAATTATCAATTTAGGTAACCAAAAACAGAATTAAGCTATGGGTAGTTGAGATACCCATATATTTAAGCGGAAAAAATGTATCAAAGATACAAATATAGAAGAGACAGAGCCTGGGAGCATATACATGAAAGGATTTTGTGTGCTCTCTTTTAAAAGGAAGCAAAAGACAAGTCTTTTTTAGGCAACTGTTTACTATAACCCAGGATTTCCCCTTGGTACTTTTAATCTTCTGTTTGGTTTTCATTTCTTTTATTTTTCAGGTCTTCCTGCTGGCCCAGTGAAGAATGGAGACCCCCCAGAGGTTTCAGTAGACATCAGACTATTTGGAAACAAAAGTATTTTTTCCCTTGGATTTAATCCATACCCACCTGCATATCCAATTATGCACTGTAACCCCAAATCTCTTGACAAGTTCCTACTTCTGTTTTAAAGCTCAACATGTCTTTGGTTAAAGATAAGAGGTTTTCATCAACTTACAAGGCTTTAAAATAAATTTTATCAGTACCAGGGGAACTGTTTTAATGGTTAATTCGCATGGAGAGCATTTTGTATGGCAACATTACTACAGAGGGAGGGCCTAATATGTTCCCTTCATTATTG
>NW_015387131.1:773429-775758 GCF_001527695.2 Protobothrops mucrosquamatus | reverse complement strand
CTCTTGACAAGTTCCTACTTCTGTTTTAAAGCTCAACATGTCTTTGGTTAAAGATAAGAGGTTTTCATCAACTTACAAGGCTTTAAAATAAATTTTATCAGTACCAGGGGAACTGTTTTAATGGTTAATTCGCATGGAGAGCATTTTGTATGGCAACATTACTACAGAGGGAGGGCCTAATATGTTCCCTTCATTATTGCAATTCTCCTTCAAAAAGTATCTTCCTCCCCATTAATCAAAACTAGTTTCTATTGTTATCAGAGGAATCTACTTAAAGCCTACAGTATTTGCCACATGCAGGGCTTTTGGAGTGGACTGCTGCTGGGGAACAAATGGCATATTTCCCTTCCCCCAAATCTGACCTAAAGAATTTCTCCTCTTGGATGTGTAGGAGAGGTAAGAGCAGGAAAATGGTGCAGGCCAGGCTATATGGTTATACATCCACAGTGGACTGACTCCGTTACTTGACTGCAGTGAAGGGGTGACCTATTGTTGACAAAGTTTTGATTGTTCAATTGCATTTTTAGAATGCCATACAAATGACATCTATTTTTAATCTCACAATACAGTCATTTTGAAATCAATAATTAATTTTATTCCTAGGCAGCTTGATAGTGAATGGGACAAAAAGCCAGCATTTCCTGTCTGAGTTATTTCCACGTTCCCTTTGAAAGAGACAAAACTTCTACATCAATACCTTACCCTTCCCAAAGGGCCCATTTATTTGTTATGCCTTGATGAGGATAGTGAAATTGAGTTTTTGGCATATTTCTTGGTCATGCACTTTCTACACAATGCATTTCTTTGAAATACAAGAGAGAAGAACGCTGGAATTATCCTACTTGGTATATCAAAAACTTCAGACTATCATCAAGTCTCTTGAAAAGTAACAGTAGCACTGAAATGTAGCAAAGGGGGATCAGGTGACATCTCTTAATAACCCCTTCAGTCAGTAATTCCGAATGCATCCTATTTCAGGTATTGATGTGCCACAAGCCGAGATATTGATTTCCCTTCACAATTTATTTTAGCCATCTGCTATCTTTTATAAAGGCTTGGTTTTGCAGATTCCTAAAATGTGCTGATAATTGTGTTATTTTACACATACACATAAACACATCCCAAATGTTTAAATAAAATAATATGTAAAACAAGATACAATGACTACGTAATCTATAAGCTGATTTTAATCATGTAATTTTAATGTAAGATATATGTCTGTGAGTCTGTTTATCTATATTTTTCTTACTATATCATTGAGGAGAGAAAAAAGCTAAATATAAACCTTTTATTAAAATACAGTTCATGTTCCTTAACTTCATTTGAAGAATTTTCAGTTGATAATTTTGCAATTCTGTCAACCATAATACAACCTCAAACACCCAGGCTTGAACAAGGTACTTTGTTCCCTCATGCCTACCTTTTCCTCTTATAGCAAGAAAGAAGATATTACTGATTTCAGAGGGATGGGTGTATACCAATCAAAGTGTTGGATGATCATCAAATATTATCATTGCTATAAAGATGACATTTATTTGAACTAATCCATTTTGATACGTCATCCACTTGGCTTTAATAACAGCAAAAAACACTTTTTTTTCTTCCTCACTTTCTCTTTGTAATTCTAGGCATATCAATTGCGATTCTGCTTTGAACTGAGGGACTATAGAAAAAGGAAGAGAAGAGCATTCACAGTACAGAACAACTCTTGAGGTAGAGGAAAGTAAACCTGTCAGGAGCTTTGTGGAATGTTATCTTTTTTTTTCAAGCATTTTTTTTTTTAAAAAATCACTGCTTCGGTTTTTCTAATACTGATGGGAAATGATCTTCCTGCTCTTCCATATACTAGGCAATTCTTGTGGTTTATGTCAAGAGCATCAATGCTGTAACTATTCAAAATGAAAGACATGCCCACCTCCTCAAGGAGGTGTGGTTAACTTTAATGTAAGGAGATTTCTTGATTTGCTTAATTTCTTCAACTGTCTTTTCAAATAATAATAATAATAATAATAATAATAATAATAATAATAATAATAATAATAGTAGTAGTAGTAGTAGTAAAGTTGGAAGGGACCTTGAAGGTCATCTAGACCAACCCCCTGCTCAGGCAGGAAACCCTATACCATTTCAGACAAATGGCTGTCCAGTCTCTTCTTAAAAACTTCCAGTGTTGGAGCATTCACCGCTTCTGGAGGCAGGTTGTTCCACTGGTTAATTGTTCTCACTGTCAGGAAGTTTCTCCTTAGTTCTAGATTGCTTCTCTCCTTGATTAGTTTCCACCCATTGCTTCTTGTCCTGCCTCCAGGCGCTTTGGAAAATAGCTTGACTC
>NW_015387131.1:726250-772883 GCF_001527695.2 Protobothrops mucrosquamatus | reverse complement strand
ATGCAGTATTCCAAGTGTGGCCTTACCAAGGCATTGTAAAGTGGTATTAACACTTCACGTGATCTTGATTCTATCCCTCTGTTAATGCAGCCTAGCACTGTGTTGGCCTTTTTGGCAGCTGCAGCACACTGCTGGCTCATATTTAGGTGATTGTCCACTAGGACTCCGAGGTCCCTCTCACAGTTACTACTATTGATCATGTTTATATAATAGATTTTTTTCTCATTTTAGAAATGTTCCTTCCCCAGTTGACTGGCCATTACTGACTATCTGCTACAGGAGTCAAGAATCAATCAAATTAAGCAAATAAAGCTATGTTACCTGGTATGTTACCCTAATTTGCATGCACATATGTACATATATATGGATCTTAATAACCTTGGAAAATAACAAAGTTCAGCTTCTGATAATACAGAGGTAGTATCTTGAACACAATAGATCAGATGGACCCCAAGTTGAGTTAGTAAGTTCCTGGAATCCTTTCATTTGCCATCAAATGCTAGCAGTGTGGCTGATTGCCAATTTACAAAAGTGTAGCTAGGTTTAAATTTCATTGGTTAAAGTGTCCAAAGAGCAAAGAAAGTTCAGGGTCAAAAGAGGCAGTGTGTCAGACTTTCATGCTAATGAAAAATTGTTAAGCTAGGCAAAAAAATTCTCTAATGAAACAGAATACAAGAGGAAAAATAACCAATATTTCTGCTCTTAAAAGAATAAAAATTGGATTAAAATAAAATACTAGCTATGGTGGTATAAAAGGCTTGCACCATTTTGTCCAGACCATGATTTGTTAGACACTGTCTTCTACTGTGCAGTTTGGAATAAATGGGGCAAAAGATCTACAGTATAAATATTTGAGCAGATTTTATTGTCACTGATTGTATATTTAGTCCATGAAATTGGGTCATTTTTTTTCTTTTTTCTTGTCCCTATTCTATTAGCCCAACAGGAATGCTGGCAAATCACCAGGCCTGCTGGGCCCCAATCCTGACCTCCTTGCAATTTAGAACAAACACACACACATGCACAAACAAAACAGAGCAGGTGCAGATGGTTCTGCTAAAGTTGCCCCAGGCGGGAGATGGCTGATGTTCTTGCATCTTGTCTACACAACTAGCCTGACTGTGGCATTTGTTGTTTATATTTCACACTGCTGGCCAAGAGAATCAGCCATTGCAATTAGTGCTGCTGCTTCAGGGTGAAAGAAAAATAGGGAGAAGAAGGAGAAACAAAACTGAAACAGCTGAAGCATCACCCGGAAAGCATCTCTTAACACAAGCCTGCTAGGAGGAAGGCCAACTAATCAATCGCATCACCTTTTTTTCCAGTTCTTTCAATTTTATTTTGTTTTGTAGAGATAGCAAATTGTGGCCACTCAAATTAGTTATTTGTACTGGCTGAATGCACCATGAAGTGGATTTGCTGATGGAAGGGCACTGTATTGTATTGTTATAGATCAGGGATGGGGAACTATGGCCCTTTTATGAACTGTGAACTTCAACTCCCAGAATTCTTGAGCCAGCATGGCTGGCTCAGGAATTCTGGGAGGAAGTTCACAGGTCATTAAGGAGGTCATAGTTCCCCACCCCTATTATAGATGGACAATTGGAGTATGTTTCAGTAGAGCAGATTATCTTAATCTTCCTGGCTGGGGAATTCTGGAAGCTGAAGGTCCATACATCTTAAAATTGCTAAGGTTGAGAAATCTTACAATAGAGATATAATAGAGTACTAGAGATATGCAAAGAGGCAGGGTGGGTAGAGAGCTAAAAGTGTTTCCTTTCATACTGCCTTAGATAAATATGGTTAATAAACCAGAATATTTTAGCAGGTGTGAGAGAAAAGAAATGAAGTAGACATTTCTGGTAGAGATAGAATATAGTTAACAAAAAAAATTGCAAAATGGTGAAGCCCACTTGGCAGCTGTAATGAAATTAAGCCAAATGCCCTTTGGCATCCGTAGTATATCAGAACAGTCAAGGAAGATAATAAGTTTTCTAAAAATAAAAATAAAAAAGGAAAACTTTTTGCATTTCCAAATGAGTCAGTTTCCCCAAAATGTGACGAGGGGATTTTACAGAGATGTCAAATTTAATAGCATTTAAATTTGTGATGGAAAGAGATCAAGGCTTGGCTGTTCCATCTAAACTAAGAATGATAAATCTAGACCATGCAGTATATTATATTAAAAAGAAATATACCCCAAGGGAAATTTTAAAACTATAGTTATTGCCAACAATGACAATTCATGAATTTTCAGCATGAAAGAGGTGATTTTATTTTGGCCCTGATCTGGTTCTCATGTATATATTTCTAAATTCTATAGGTGATCTTCCAATGTGTTCCAATACAAAAGTGACATATTCATGGAAGGATTAGTATTTTAGTATTTAGTATTTAGTATTTAGATAGATAGATAGATAGATAGATAGATAGATAGATAGATAGATAGATAGATAGATAGATAGATAGATAGATAGATAGATAGATAGATAGATAGATAGATAGATAGATAGATAGATAGATAGATAGATAGATAGATAGATAGATAGATGAAATTACAGACATACATCCTGATTGTGCTCACGAGTTATCTTGTTACTTTTACGTGTTGGTTTTTGAGTCAAATTTGGTACAGAGGCAAATTGAATTCCTCCTAGCTCTTCAGGCATACAGTTTTCCATATAAAGGCATAACATGTGAAGCATTAACAATGGAATGATAATGCCTTAAGCTTTCTGCACACAAGGACAGATTGGGACTATGTGACTTTTATTCATGTGTGAAAATAGCAGTCTGAGAATATGGTTGTTCAGCATAGATTCAAAGATAATAGGTGGGGGGAGGGAGGGAGAGGAAAAAAGAAAGAGGAAAGAGAGAGAGAGAGAGAGAGAGAGAGAGAGAGAGAGAGAGAGAGAGAGAGAGAGAGAGAGAGAGAGAGAGAGAGAGAGAGAATTTATAGAAGAATATCTTTTTGCTGGTTAATTTATTCTGTTTCCTGGTTCTGCACAGACTACATTTACAGAAGATGTAAACTACTGAAATCTACCATCTCTACAATTCTAAGCAAATCCCCTGCCTTGCGCACAGTCACTCATGCTCTCGTCACCTCTCGCCTGGACTACTGTAATGCTCTCTACATGGGGCTCCCTCTGAGGAGCACCCGGAGACTCCAACTGGTCCAGAATGCGGCCGCGCGGGCGGTGTTGGGAGGGACTCGTCGCTCCCATGTAACACCGCTGCTGCGCGAGCTGCACTGGTTACCAGTGGTCTTCNTTCAAATCTGCAACCTCCAGAGCTCTTTCAGACTACACTCCTGAAAATTGGTGACAAAGTGGCCAATTTTAAGGGTTATCATTTTAGCATTCCCCTCCTCACCTTTAAATTAAAAATCAGAATGCATAAATGTTATATTCAGTGTTTATTCTTTATCTTCTCAGATTTAAAAAGCAGTCAGTGATGTCACCCTTTCACACATGGCTTATCCAGGTAAAATAAAAATGTATAAAATATGTTAAGGCTAATAATAATAGCAAACCAGCCTGTTCTATTCAGCTAAGGAATTTTTTAGCTAAAGATTGAATGACCTGTTGCCTTACCTTACAACACATAGGAAGGGCATCAGTACGTGGAGGCTGCATGAGTCTGTCAGAGTTTGGTGCTTCTCTGAACGGAGCAAAGATCTATCAAAAAATATTATTTCTGGAACTCAGTGCATAAATATATCTACAATATTTATTCCTTAAAAGGAATGTACAAAACACGCTAGTTGGACTGGCACAATTCAAGAGTTCCTGGATTAATAATTGCCTTGGCACTAAGCATTGAGGGGGAGGAGTTTGTATCTACAACATATAGACTGATGTTATCTTTATAAAATTCTCAATCGATCCCTATTCTCTACAATCACTTGAATGCAATACACGTTGTTGTAAAGCCTTAAGTACTCTATATAGTTGCAAGATTTAAATTATATTGTCAGAACCATTTTTAAATTCTCTTAGATAAATATTCCACAAAAGTATAGAATAGATTCCTTCTGTTAATTTGAGTTTGCATCAGAATGTAGTAAAGTTGTATTTTATGGACATACTAAATACTCATGAAAACATATCTATGCATCTTTTTCAAACACATGATATAACACTGGAGCAGACTATTAACAAGTTAAGATTGTTATTGTATCAGAAATGTTTGGTAAAACTGAATGGTATAATACTCTGTATAGTAATTATTTATTGTATTATATAATGAAAACAATGAACTATCCACATGTCTTCTGGAAGGAACTTATAGGAGAAGACTTTCAAACTGCAGGAAACAATATGCTGAGTTGTGGGAACCATTATGGCCAATCTGAATTCTGTTTCTCATCGATCTCAGTGGAAGCTTGACATGTCCTAGTTCTGAAAAAAATATTTTTAAAAAGCTCTACTGTAAATAGGGTGATCAATTATGCATTACTGCAGAAGAGGACAAAGGATGAGCATGCAAAATTGAAACAAAAAAAGAAACATGATGATAAGATGCAAATTTGTGAACAATTTATATACTTAAATAGTAGTAAAACTGGTCTTATATAAATGGTGGGACAGTGATCAGGTGAACTGCCTGTTTATTTAGTTTGTATCCAGGTACTAATCGCTGAATGCCAGCTTTTGACAGCTGTTCTCCTTTGTAGTGACTCCTTGGATGCACGGCTCTTGATAACTTCAAATAGAGAACTGGACTTTGATTGATTTATTGATTGGTTGATTGACTTGCAATCAAGTTAGACTTGACCACTAGTGATGCTATAGATATATCCTACAGAATTATTTGTCCACAATCTACTCTTTCATTTTTCAAGAGTCAAAAGCAAGTTGATAACACATAATCAATCAATCAATCAATCAATCAGGATGTCAATATGTAGTTGATTCATTTCATTTTTCACTGCCTTCACTGACAATATCTTTGTCATTGATGCTAAAGTGATCTTCTGTCTACAGCATCTTCTGCCCAATAGAAATGCTATTTGCTTTACTTGGGCTTCTGTGGATGACCTTCACGCCTTGGGTGATCCTGCTGGGAATATATATTCTTGGCATACAGGAGAGGGTAAAGAGGATGAGCCTCATGGAAACAGGGAAGGTCCGTTATCAAGGCAATGAACAGTTAAACATTGCAGAAGCCCAGGGGCGGGTGGGGAGGGAATCAAAGTGTCTGAGACAGACACTACCTGAATTCACCTGAAGATAAAAGAGAAAAGTACATTCAAACTTGCAAGATTTTGTTACTATAGCCAATCTTAATGAAAGACATTTTAGGCAAATCCAGGCCTGACATATACATTCCTGCAGTGGTGGGATTCAAATATGTGAATAACCAGTTCTCTGTATGGATGCCACTTCCGGAAGTCCATTCTGGGCCTGGCCAACAAAAAATTAGCTACTGGTTCTGCCAAAGTGGTGCGAAGTGGTGAATCCCACCACTGCATTCCTGGCATTCTTCACTCATCCCTCAGAACAACCTCCTTGGCACACACAATAAGCCAACACAGTAGGGCCTTGGAGGAGACTAAAGAGCTTTAGATATTGCATGAAAGAAAGCCAGTAGTCACCTTAGTAATGAAAAGCACAATCCTAAGCAGGTTTGCCCAGAAGGAGGTCTATACTATTCCTGAATTCACTGATACTTCAAGTATGTACTGACAGGATAGCAGTCTAAAAGAGCTGTAAGGTTTTTTTTTCTACATGTTATCTAAGTATTTAAAAATTATGTTCACTACAAGAGGAGCTATCCAGAATCCAGGGAATACAATGGTTAGGTGGTTAAACAGACTGAGCTTGTCAGCTGGAAAGCTGACAGCCCAGGTTCAAGATCTAAGCACCACATGAGGGGATGAGCTCCTGTTAATTGCCCCAGCTCCTGCCCACCTAGCAATTTAAAAGCATGCAAATGCATATACTGTAGATAAATTGATACTACTTTAATGGGAAGATAACAGCATTCTGTATGCCTCAGAATATAGTCATGTTGGCCACATGACCATGGAAAGGATCTTTGGACAACGCTAGCTCCCTTGGCTAAGAAACAGAGATGAGCACCGACCCCTAGAGTTGGATATGACTGGATCAGAGAAACCTTTACCTTTTCATCCAGAATCCATCTGAATTCAATTGTTTAAATTTTGCACAGCTTTAGCCTGCAAGTTCATTATGCTTAGCATAGAAATTCTACCATCCCTTAGTTCTATTTTTGGAAATACATTGTAATTAAGCATGATTATGAAATATAAGCTCTGTTGGGAGTTAAAGTAACCTATGACATATTACATCAGAACATTATAATGCAGGTCACATTTTAGTGCCCTGCTCTGATTTCTTTCTAGGGGTGTGATTTGAACTGCTCACTGTTTGTTAAAGATAAGCACACGATAATTTGAAACTTCAAGTTTTCCTCATGCTTTAACTTTAGTCACTTAGTCTCTGGAGGAAGACAAGAACTGTACAGAAGTTCAATGAAGTTCTCCTTCTTCTTTCTCTCTTGCTGGCTCCTTATGACTTTTCCACAATCCAACCATAGCCTCAGTTCTGCAAATTATGCCAACTACAAAAGATATTTCCTTAAAGTAGTTATGAATATGGATGATATGGATGGTAAAAAATTGTGGAATTGCTGAATTAAATCCAGAAGGAGATATTGGAACAGTTAAACAATCTAGGTAAATCTCTTCATTCAAACAAGATGTTTAAGGTGTTGCTGTATGAAAAGGAATGTTTTGTCCAATTTACTTGTTAAAACTATGCTATCTTAATTAAACAACCAATCAATACAATTGGATCAAATATCCCCTGGCATATTAAAAAGACATCCATAATTCTCACATCATTTATAATTCTTTTTCAGAAGTTCAAACCCAATACCTGAAAAGAGAGCGCATTTGTACATATAATTTACTTCTCCAAGGATGTAATATCTTGTGGGGCAGTATAGACCTTTATTCTTTAGGTGTGGTCTGAAAAGGGACCCTTACAGACACAAAGTTGAAGCAATTTCTCATAGGGTAAAGAATGTTGATTTAAAAGCTTCATTGGCTGTTCTTTTCCTGCAATAATATTTAATTTCAAAAGCTGTGATAAATACATATATACTGCAGCAGAGAAAATGTTCCAGTTCTAAAGAGAAGCAGTTTCCACACTAGCAATCTTCAGAACACAGACATACAACCTCAAGTTTTATTGGGATCCAGATTTTCTTGGGTGGATTTGCACCTTGTCTTTCGTAGTGCTTATTACTCTTTCGTTTATTCTGATCATAGTATCTAACAAATAATTACAAAAGTCATAATTTTTCTTCATGCTTAACATTCAATAATATTAATGCCTGAAGTGCTGTCAAAGGGTTTAGAATGGCTGAGAGGTTGCCTTTTGAGTACTGGATTTTAAAACTTTGTAATTTTGCATAAGTGTTTTCTCCAACCCTTTTCATTGTACTCCTGATTGACAATGCTGAAAATAAATCTAAAAATAAATAAATAAAAAGTAGAGCAATAAACGAAATTCAAATGGCAGGATACTAGCCAAGCTATTAGGAAATGCATTGTTCCCTAAGAAGGACATTTAGGTGGGGTGTAAGTATATAGAAATGAAAATAACCTCCATATATTCAACTCTTAAATTGAATTGTTTATTTCTTTAACATTTAAAGAAGTTTGCTATTGTGCAATGTTGCTGAACACTGAAAAATACATTAATATAAAGAGCATGTCTTATTAATTTTGTAATGCAAATTATTCTTAGATTTTAAATTCCCTGTTTGTTTGTTTTTTACAAAATTATGAGCCACTCTCTCCCCATATTTTTAGGTTCCTTACCTTTTGTCATTAACAACAATGCTGCTTGTTTTTTGGCTAAAACTATGGACATCTGCAGAACATCATTGATGATATCATTCACGTCAAACATAACCATATAAATGATGGCAATGATATATGTATGTATTCATACTATATGATGCCGTCATGGCTTGTGCCAAATGCTTATACAGTAGGCAAAAGCTGTAGATTCAGATAAAGCATTAGGCACATTGTAATGATACTGCCACAGCGAATTACAATTTATTCAAGCACAAACTATTAAAAATATATTTGAGCAAATCAAGGTGGGATTGATTAGGAGGGCTATAAGCTGAAGTGATGGGGATGGCTGGGATATGGAAAAGAAAAGCTGAAGTAAAGACTTCAGATGAAGATTTGTGCAATATAGAAAGTGGAGGTCTTGCTGAAATGGGGCCCCATAAAGCAGTCAATGAAAAATCAAAACAAAAATTGGCTCATGAAGTTCATGGTCTTCATAGTCTATACACCAATGTTCAAAGAGTGGGGAATAAACAAGGTAAATTTGAGTCATACTACTGAGAGCAAATATGATTTGATAGGTATAATAAATGCCTGGTGGGATGACTCCCATGACTGAGATATAGTCCTTAAAGTATATAATTTGTTCAAAGGGAATAGAAACAATAGAAAAGAAGTAATATGCTCTGTGGGTGTGTGTGGATGTGTGGGTGTTTTAAATCATTCCTGCTTAGAAATTCCATGAAGTTGTTAATACTGTAGAGTTAAAATATATGGAAAAATAAAATAAAAACAATATTGTAAGTGGCTCCTTCTACTCAACCAGGGAAAAAATGTAGATTTTTTTTTACCAGCTTCTAACATTTACTTCCAATTTCTGGCAAAAAAAAAAAAAAGCCTATTTTGGAAATTTTATTCGCTTAATGACTGCTGCATTTGCGTAATGACTGATGGTTGTAAAAACAGTTGTAATTTTAAATCCAGTGATGTCTTGACTTATGACCGCAATGACTTATGACTGAAATTCTGAGCTCTATTATGGTTGTATGTAGTGATGGGAGGCTTTAATTACTATCATAAATGTTGGAAGACAAACTCTGTGAAATGGAGATCCTAACCTGTAATTCCTGCCTTGTCTTGACGACAAAATTTCCTTCAGATGGAAGCATGAAAGCAACAGCTTCCACAATCAATAGGGAAGTGAAAGTAGCAGGAACTTTGAGACACTGATTGTGTATTGCTGAAGTTCTTGATTTTGAGGAAGGCTATAAGAGAGTGTTCCAAAATGTATTCTTTCAACTTCCAAAAGTGGATTTTAATAAATCCAGAGTAATGATAGCAAAGATCCCATGACAGAAAAAGTAAATGAGAAAGCAGCTCATGATGGATGATAATTCCTGAATAGAAATACTACAAGCACAATTGCAAACAATTCCACTGAGGGAAAACAAGGTAAGGCAAGTATACAGAGCATGGTTTCCCACCCCTTCACTGGCCGTGTCCCTGGAGGAAGGATGCATTTTATTTTGTTTAACATGTTTGCACATTCTTTCTATCTGGGACCAATCAGGGGTTATAGATATGTGTATGTATACATGTGTGAGAAGGTTTAATTGGAGATATACATGTATTTCTGTATATATTTCTGTTCTCCCTTTGCATCTATGTGGTATGCACTGGGTGGATTGTATACACCCTAGCCTGGGTTGCGTGGCCCAGAAGGTGGGAAACTGAAAAATGATTTTTTTTTCCTAACTAACTTTCTCTTAGGAGTCGAGTGAAAATGTTTTCACTTTGGGTGCAATTTTGATCTGACTCATTTTCATGTTTGTTTCTTTTTTCTATCAGCTTATTATGCGGCCAGTCCTGTTTTCAGAGTTATCTTCCTAATGGACAGACAGTCAAAGAAAAAAAATCCATTTTACAACTTTTTTTCCAAATATCCCACTGGGTTGAAAATAATAAAAAGGTCATATTTAGGTATATTAAAAAAGAGAAGAAAAGGAAAGAAGCAGTATACTAGCTCCTTAAAAATAATTTTACATTTTCCAAATCTTGAGAAATAATTGTTGCACCTTATTCTGGTTGGTGAAACACCATCTTGACTATTATGCATGGTTTTGTATAATATAAAAAAAAAGATTCAGGGAAATGGGAATAGATTTAGAAAAGGGCAATGAAAACTCTATGGACAGAGATGGAAGGAAGTATAAATGTTTAGCCTTGGGGGAAAAAAGATGGGCAGGGGATGTAGTAGCATTCTTTAAATACATCATATATATGATATATATGATATACAGTATAGAGAGACTCAAGTAGAGTTCAGGTGGCCTTTTCTCTAAGGTGCTTAAATTGGATGTTTACAATGACCAGAAGGTTGAACCTGATGGCTTGAATGTTACCTTCCAACTGTATGACTCTAGGAACAAATCTTTCCAAGTAACATAGATGCAAACCCCTTATATGAAGTTTGCTTTTAGTTAGCTGCCATATTATTCAGATGTGGTACAATGAGGGTTTCTAGCCAATCAAAGCAAAGAGGAAAACCAGGAAGAAACCATGACTTGCTGTTGGGCATCCTTCCAACATGAAGAATCATTTGGTCAATACCACAATTTAAAAACAACACAAAATGGTAATTTGTACCTTTGATATTCCAGGAGAAAAAAATATGAGAACCAGACAAGCTACTTCACAGTTGGCTATACCCATGTTATCTAAATGCATCCACAGTGCCACTTTCAAGTTTTGATATTAAGGGATCAAACATAGCTGGGTGAAGAATTCTAGGAGTTGGGTGGAGAATTCTAGGAGTTGAAGTCCACATATCTTCAAGCTGCCACACTGAACTACACTAAACCTTCATCTCCTCTCCAATAGTGGGATGATTCCTGACTCCCATTTTAATTTATATCAAGCACCCATTTCCTATCACATTCAAACTGGCAGTTTATGATTTGCAGTGCCTTACCACCTAATACTGCAAACCAAGTACAATATCATTTTAAAGATAAATCTCAAATCATAGATTGGCAGTTACAATGCAATTTTCATACATATTATGATTCACCCCACAATGGATGCCTGCCTGTGAGGAAGGAATTATAAAACAGAAGAAATATGAAAGACAAAAATCAATGCAATAGCTTTTGTAAAAACCACTACTGCTACCCCACAAAAAGCAAAACAAACCCCAATGTTTTAAGTCCATCGATAGTATTTGGATATAACAGACAATTTCTTTATGATGACACTAGTCATTGCCATACATTATGTTTTGCTTGAGAGATCAAAACATTCTCATTCATTATTCCAGATTTTGAGTTTCTCATTTCTTCAAGGCATCATGATTCTGGCATGCAAAAGCTGGGTTGTGAGTCAAATTGTAATTTTCCACTAGTATTCTTCTCTTGGTGTTAATACCCACTTTTTTCAGAAATAAACAAAATCATTTTATAACTTTGTGGTGTTTTATCACAGGCCCCACACTCCATCATAACCAAGATTCATAGCTCTCTATATAAATGGATTCTATTTATTCATTATAGTTTCTTATGAATGGATCTCTAATCTCTTTCTTTTTTATAGTTAAAATTACTTCAGAAAAATAAGGATTATCATTCATAAAATACTTTGATTGACATGGCACTTATAATTCCATATTGCAAACAATAGTGCAAGGTGGATTATTCAAAATTAAATAATTGTTCCTATAATTCTTACTATAAATCCATCATCTCAATTCCTTTCTGAATTTTTCAGCAATTGGTCTGCATTATTTTGCTTCTTAATCCTACACAAGTTTCTCATTTTCAATAAAATCCATCTTGTTTTTAACAGCAGCAGAAAACCAATAACCTTTTGTAGTAATTTAAGTGGAAAGTGCTTTATTGTTATAGCTGTTCTTCAGTTACACACTCTAAGGGCAAAATGCTATTTGAATTACTTGGAAGTAATTCCCTATACATTTAGTAGGAATTACTTTTGAGATTTATTTATTTAAATTTGTTACAAATACTCAGTCCAATAGCTTACAGAATGAAAATAGTAAAAACACAGAACTGTACAGATAGTCCAGATTAAAACAATAGCTCCTAAATAGTTAAAGTGGCTGAAGCTCAGCTGATCTAATGTTAGGCTCTGGTAGAACAAAAGTCTTCATGAATATAAATACAAAGCAGCAGAAGGCAGGACAAGAAACAATGGCTGGAAATTGATCAAAGAGAGAAGCAACCTGGAATTAAGGAAAAACTTCCTGACAGTGAGGACAATTAACCAGTGGAACAGCTTGCCTTCAGATATCATGGGTGCTTCAAAGAGGCTAGACAGTCACTTGTCTAAGATGGTATAGTTTCTCCTGCTTGAGCAGGGGGCTGGACTAGAAGACTTCCAAGTCCCTTACAGCTCTATTCTATTCTATTCTATTCTATTCTATTCTATTCTATTCTATTCTATTCTATTCTATTCTATTCTATTATCTAAATATTTCCAGCCTACAGAATCCAAGATGAGCTGCAAGCTATTTTCAGCCTGGCTTAATTTTGTGCTGTGGACATCTCCCCAGTCTGCTTTAGCTTTATGCCTATCTTGTCACACCCACCTCCATACCCCTTTTGTGCCATGAACCATCTCTTCTTAGGCTGGTTTGTGGCATAAAATAAAGTTAACCTTATCCTGTGCAAACTAGAAGGATATTTTCATTCAGATTGTATTCTAAATGTTTAGAAGACTGCATAGTTTCTATGTAACCCAATTAAAATGTGCTTTTCCATGAAATAAATTAAACTGACCTTTCCATAAGTCTAGTTACTTGTTTCATAAAATGATTATTGGCAGTCATTGCTTTGTTTCATGACAAGGAAAAATGCTCTCTCATTATTTCAAAGGGGTCATTCCTTTATTTCTGATGTTTGACTGCTTTTCTCTTTGCCTACGGTGACACAACATTTGGAAGCTAGCAGAGCACTTCAGCAAAAGTTTCACTAAAACAAAGAGAAGTTGAAATATGATTTTAAAATCTATGTTGATTGAAGCAAAGGTTCATGAAAAACATGACTGGTTCTAGAAGGAACAGCCAAGCGTTCACTGTGGTGCTCATCTAAAGTTCAAAATGTTGTGGTAGAGAAAAACAATAAATATATTATTTTATACAAAATAAGATAAGATTAAATTAGTATAAAAATAGAGTATATTGTACAAAATTAGATTAGATTGTTGTATAAAAAAATACAAAAAAGAGAGAGAAGGAATGTTGGTGGAAGGATGAAAAATCTACTTCTAAATGAACAAACAAGACAGACACAGACTTCAACAGATAGTTAGGAGTGCAGAAAAAATAATTACAACCAGCCTGCCTTCCACTGAGGACTTGTATATTGTATAAGTCAGAAAGAGGGTTGTGAAAATATCCACAGACCCTTCACATCCTGGAAATAAACTGTTCCAACTTCTTCTGTCAAGGCAACGCTATAGGGCATTGCATGCTAAAACAACTAGACACAAGGACAGTTTTTTCCCCATGCCATTACTCTGCTAAACAACTAATTCTCACAATACTGTCTTATCCCCGAAGATGCCAAATCACCTAGTAGGGCTTATTACTATTATCCTTCCCATCTTTCCCATTACCTATTTCCTAGCTTCTTGTGACTATAACTTTGTTGTTTGTATCTTATGATTTATGATGATTCTATTTTATAGTTATGATCAGGATTTATCACTTGTTGCTTGTATGTACACTGAGAGCTTATGCATCAGAGACAAATTCCTTGTGTGTCCAATCACACTTGACCAATAAAGAATTCTATTCTATTCTGTTCTGTTCTGTTCTGTTCTGTTCATAGAAATTAATAGTAAACTTAAAGACATGCATGGTCATATAAACACTCTTTTCATATGCTGCATATTTTTTAATTACAGATAAGCTGCTCTTGTGAAAGACCTAGAACAATTTATTTAATTATTTGGACACAAAAAGTTTTTAGTATGTGTAATGATGATGCAGTGACATCATCAAAGTTGTTCAGATGGATGCCTGCCTGCCTGCCTACCTACCTGCCTGCCTGCCAACCCACCACCCGCTGTCCGCCCGCCGCCCACCTTGTACCGCACTGTGGTACAGGATTTTGGAGAGACAATCTTGTCAAGGCCAGAGATTACTCACCCTGTTGTAAATCTGTGTAGTCTTTTTTAGAAAGAGAATGGCAATCATCATCTTTACCTGAATTTTGCTTTGCCATGCCTGTAATTTTCTTTGGACGTACTGTTCCTATATCTGTTGCTTCTTTTTTAATGGTCATCTACACAAATAACATACTTTGTATTTTGTCATTGTAATTATTGCTTCAAGCATTTTTTTTCAAGCTGATATTGTTCTCAACAATCCAACTAACAAACAGGCAAAGAAATGAGTAACAGTAACTGATTTGGTGCTAAGCGACAATAGCTTGCATATTTTGAATGGATCACACATACATGAATGAGCATTAGAACCCTCCAGAATGTAAGACTGATCCCTTTATATCTGATATGCTTATTTTACAAAGGGTTTTTATTAAAATATAAATTATTGTTCATATTTTCATAGATGTCTCTGTTACTGTTTCAACAGAGATAGACTAAATCACCTAGTGGAGAGTTGTCATTAATGCCGATAGTGCGGTTATAAGGATTGCATACTGAGTTTTTAAGATACTTTTTATTGATCTGTCTTTATCACATACAGTGTTGCAGGAGCACCTATTAAGCAGCTGAGATCCATTTCTAGCTGTATGTAGGGAATTAAATGCCCAGTTCCTATTAACACTAATCAGAGTAGTCTGCCTAATTCCCTGCACACTATTCTGAAAGTGTACCCTCCTAATTGCCTAATGGGCTGTAATAAGAAAACAGATTGAGTAGCTTTGTAGCTTTTTTTATTTTGTAAATATAATAGGAAACAGTTGATACAGTATAAACAGCAGACTTGTCAATTCATTTACCTTCAAAACAGAACAGTCACTAGGGCCTCACTGTTGCAACTATATGCTGTTGTTATTTGACATGTGAAAAGACTAAGTAGTTTAACATATGGAATGGCACAATGCAAAGACATCATGTTATACATATCGAGACCTGCTGGAACTGAGACCGTAGAATGTTCCTTTTCAATTAAAATTTCTACAGTTATGTAGAAGTCAAATTAAATTCTATCATATATTTCCAGAGAAGCCAGAATATTTTGTAGGAAAAGAACCAGCAAATGGTGCCCAGCCTATAAGGGTCAGCCCTTGTTTTGATGTCAACAATTATTTTCAACCTGCACACTGCAGAATATTAATCCCATTTTCTTCTATCATTTTTCATTCAATTTTACCAAAAGAGGAAAAAGAAAAGAAGGACTTTTTTAAAAAAATGCAAAAGAAGAAGAGAATTTTAGAGAAGTGACATTGTCATCGTTGGAATATCAACCTTCCTATGGTTATTTAATTAAAGGAGAACAGGTATGAGTGTGAATGTCCTTTAATGAATCTTCATTTCTTCAAGTGCCTGCAGCTTCCCTGACTTTCCATCAGAGCTCCTCCCCAAAAGAAGGACACACAACAAAACAAAAGACAGAAACAAAGGTAAAATTCAACGTGATCGGTTAAAGTTGATACCATTAAAAGGTAGTAATAAACATTATAGATGACCTTAAAATTAAACTAATACAATCAAGTGCACACTGAACCAAAACTGCTTTAACTTCTTTACCGAGCTAGCATGGTGAGGGTCATCCATATCTCCTAAGAAAATGTATCCAAGTGGGCTCTCATCACTCATCACTCTATGCCCCAAGTATCTCATGAGAAGAGAGCAGGAGCTCTTGTGATGAGCAGACTGGACAACTAGGTTCAATTCAGGTAAAGTGTTATAAAATTCACAAGCGCAACACAAGCCAAAAACCGGCTTTCCATTAATGTTGTCTAGCAGCTAGCATAGAATGCCTCATCTCTTGGGGGAATTGAGGAAAAGCCTCACTAGTAATTTCAATTTTGTTTTAATGAGATGTGAATTGTTATTTTATTTTTCTCATCTGCCTTGAGTCCTTCTTGACAGGAAAATGGGAGAGAAAATGCATCAATAAATAAATATCTGGGTATTTATTTGCAATCCTGGCAAATAAATATTTCCCCTGAGCATCTTAAAATGGCAGACATGTGCTCTAACCCAAAAAAATTGCTTCCTCTTGCTTTAAACAATCTCACCCAACAAGACCTGCAATGGGAAGATGCCACAGATAACTTACCCTCAATTATGGCTTTCATTTCAATAGTGCACAATCACTTACCTGAAAGTTTTAACCTTAAGTTTAATCATATGTCATCTGAAATATTCCACAAAGGGGAAAACAGATGCCCTCAGTGCTACTCCTGATATGGATGACTAAGGCATTTTATTTCCTGCTCTTTTGTTCCATTCAAGTGTTTGCAGCAGCGCCGGAATCTTTTGTTCTTGTCTTGCAATATTTCTTACGATCAAGTGCTACTCTTAGAATCCTTGCCAAAGCCAGACACTGTTATTTATGAACCATAAATCCTTACTGAACAAGTAATACCAAATAATTTCAGTCCAATGCTGTGTATTGTGCTATTCAGTATGAGTAAAGCCATTGGAATCTGGCCTTTTGTGCCCGCAAGTATTTCAAAATGGGTGCATTCAGCTTTCACTTTCTAAGCACATGCCAATCAAAGAAAGATATTTTCACGGCAGACATTCAAGACAGGCTTGCCGGTTTTGTCCATGATTTATCCTCCCAGATTATAATTAGAATGAAATTGCCAATCACCTTTTTATTCTTTATTTTATTTGCAGCTTTCTCTTTTTCTTTAAAAATGCAGCAGCATGATCCTCTGTGAAGATCTGCACTGTAATTCAGATGTTGAATAGTAAGCTTTTGTGATGAATCACTATCTCATGATCTCAAGGTAACTGTCTCGCTAATTCCTGTGAATAAATTTCTATAGACTGTGGGAGGAAATGGGAAACAGAGGAAGAATAACTTAACTTTGCTCTTCAGATAACTTGGTGGCTATCTGAAACACACAGTTTCTTTTCTACACAAGAGAAGGTAGAAAATTTTCTCTAAAAATCCTGGATAATATTTAGAAAATTTCTGCAGTTACAAAATTTTTATCTATTATAAAAGGCCACACTGCTTGGATCC
Source organism: Protobothrops mucrosquamatus (assembly GCF_001527695.2). Lineage (NCBI taxonomy): Eukaryota > Metazoa > Chordata > Lepidosauria > Squamata > Viperidae > Protobothrops > Protobothrops mucrosquamatus. Next base: position 755,862 of record NW_015387131.1, on the reverse strand, counting down.
ACACATATACTACACTGATACATCGCAACATCCTACTTACTATGTACTTGGGATGAACCTGATGCATATAAAGGCCAACACCAGCTAAAAAACTGCCAGTTGTGACTTCATGCTGTGAACAGATAATAATCCAAAAACAAAAACTAGGGGAAACTTGGAATATTTCCCTGTCTTGCCAATCTCTTCCTCTGGGTTAAATATCCAGCTACCAAAATATTAAAAAAGATTGTTAATTCCTCAGTGCTGACTGAGTAACAAAGAAAATGTTCATTGTTTTCAGAAGACTGCAAAAAGCAGGATCAAAATATAATTTTTATGTATAAATTTTATAAATAAATAAATTACAAAATATAATAAACAATAATGCTCATTAACTTCTGAGTTGTCCATTGCTAAGAAAGAGACAAAATATCCAGCAACATTACTATTGAAGAAACAATGTGAGATCCCAAGAATATCTCAACTGTATATCTCCATCAGGAACCTACCACACAGACCAGCGGCCAATAATTTCATCCGCACTTGATTTCTTTCTTTGCTTCCTTCCTTCACAGTAAACAATAGACACCACAGCATTTGTCCACACCTTATCTGACATTTCTTCATTAGCAACTCTAAATGCAAGTCAAGCAACATTTTCCCAAATGCTTCTTAGGATCAGTTCACTTGCACAGCATTAATATCAGCTATGTCTGTCATGTCTCTATGGGATTTTTATAAAGAGAAAATGCTATTAAAGGAGATAGTGTGGCTTTTTCTGAATTTGTCATGATACTGCTTGTTAGATAAGAAGTATTTCCTGAAATCTTGTCAATCAAAATCACATTATAAATGTTTGCTGCACAAAGAAACAATTGGATAACTTGGGGATTTGTAATGAGGTATTAGGATTAAGTAACTACATCATTCATACATACATACATACATACATACATACATACATACATACATACATACATACCAGTCCATGGTACTGTATTGACTTCAAGGGAAAATTGCCACCCAAATCATCCATAAGAATAAATTATAATTTTCATTCAAATAATTACTCTCAGTGCTTTTCTTGTAAAACAAAAAGGTGCCGGAACTCACACATGTCATACAACCCGCTTTGCCTACCCTACAAGGTTCCATCCAAAAAAAGGTGCCGGAACTCCATTCTGGACATTCTATGACAAAAAACGCCCTAATTACTCTCCCACATATACGTACATATATTCTTCTTATTTTCAGTGATAATGGGCTATCTTAAGGCAAAAGAAATAAAGAAACTGAATCTCTATGAGGCTTGTTTGTAAGAGAATACAAACAGTATAATATCAGCTTCATCAAATGCTATTTAACCATTTTATTTAAAAAAAACTTGAAAAAATCTGTATTCTGCAACAGAGAAAAAGTTTATCTGGAATGTTCAGATAAAACAGATGTCATAGTTCAGAATACATGCCAGAAGCCTACTAAGCATGACTTGGCTTTTTAATGATTTGCTACATTCAGATTTCCTAATTTTTATAACTTCTGGCTATATGTATATATATATAATTTCATTGTCAGTGTTGTACTTCACATACGCATGTATGTAATAATAAATTTGTTAGCCTCCACAATGCCACAAGGCTTTTTGCTGGTTTTGCTGCAAAAGTTTAATATAGTTACTCCTCTGGCAAATATCTGTTTGTTTTGGAAAATAATTATTCTGACATTCTTAAGATAGAGTATATTCTTTATCTTTAGAAAAAGAGAATTGTAAATGTTGAGTGGCTGAAATCAGGGGGCACTTAGGAACAAGATAATTATGTCATCAAATAACAAATTTATGAGTCTATTTTTATTTTACCCTAGAAGAAAAAAAGGCATCAGACTTTTGCCTACCATGGAGTGTGCAAGACTTCAGCAAGGCAAAAGTTTACATACAAACAACATAAAATAGATCCCAATCTTGCACGTTACAGATCAAATACTATATAATGCTTTTGTGTCTAAAATTATATTCATGGTCCCATTCGTTTCATCTCTGGAGATATAAACCAGACTTTGGGGTTAATACTGCAGCAGCTCTAGTTCCCTACATCTTCAGCAAGGAGGGCATTTCTTCTGCACATACAATCCTCTAGAGGAATTTTGGTAACTAATCTGGATGAATCAAATCATCGCTGTTGTGTATGATTAATTTTAGGCCAATTTAATTTCTTAGTCATGGATTTTGATTGCTTAGATGCATGTGAGTAGAATTGCCCTGGAGCAGCCAGTAATGATTAATTGTTAGTTTTAGCTGAAAATCTATCAAGAGGCCAATTCTTATGTATGCCTGTCCATAGCATTAACCCATATTTGCTTCATGAAATTTAATGCATAGATAATGTGTGGGGGTGTGTTTTTTTCTGTTTATGTAAGGTTCATACATAATTATATCCCTTTTTTCTCTTTAGAAATACTGTTTTTCCATTTCCATTAACTTTGAATAGAAAACATATGCAATAATGAAAGTGAAATTGCAGCAAAATACCATTTGTTATGCAGCTTTTATGTAACCTAGCCCTTCCCAAATGGTTCCTTCCAAAAGAGATGGACTACAAATCTCTGAATTCTCAACCAGCATAGGCAATGAAGTTTCAGGATTTGTAGAATACCACAGATAAAGGACATAAGATTGTATGTGTGTGCGTTTGTTTGTTTGTTTGTTTGTGTGTGTGTGTGTGTGTTTGGGAGAGAGAGAGAGAGAGAGAGAGAGAGAGAGAGAGAGAGAGAGAGAGAGAGAGAGAGAGAGAGAGAGAGAGAGAGATTTAAAGTGTTTAAAATTATTGGGAGATGTTATCATGGTAGTAATGATGCAATGTTTTCATCTGATTAGGTTGTATGCTTGCCATTCTTAGAAGGTGACTGAACAATCAAGTGTCCTCTACTGTTGACTGATTTTTTTTTTAGATTTTTTAAATCCCATCTTTATTATTTTTATAAATAACTCAGGGTGATGAACTTGTATAACACTCCTACTCTTGTTATTCATCAAAAGTTGAAGTATTAAGCACATCTGTCATTTTAAAGCCTGATTTGCTTGTAAGATAAGGAAAGATAAAAGAAAAGCAAAGGATGGAGAAAAAATAGGCCAATGTAAGCATAGGAATAAATGAAGAAGGTGTTTTTTTAAAAAAAGGAATTGGGATCTGGAATGGTTTGGAAAATTGAAGGGGAATGAAGGTGGAAATTCATAGAAAGTACTTTGTAGATGTTGCTGTACAACAACTCCCCAACATGGCTAATGGAAATTGATTTGAGGAGCCATAGTTTATCCGCATCTGGAGGACCATGTAGAGATAATGAACAGAAATGAGAGATGTACAGTATATATATATTACAATGAAGCAAAAAGGGCACAATCTGTCTTTACACTTTACTTCAGGCAATACCATCTGCCAAGGTACCAGACCAAATAAGGTACCCCCCCCCCCCGTCTGCCTCAATTAGATGCTTTGCTTTGAGGAAGTTGTTTTCTGCACATATGTTGCCCAGAAGACCACTGAAGGGCCACAAAGGTGGACAAAGTGCTGTCTTGCAGATGTGCTTCCTTGGGGTATTTTGATCAAATCAAATCATTCCACCACAGTATTGCACAGCTATAATATATAGCAGGCCTATGCAAAATTTTGAAAGAGTTCTTTGCTTCAGTAAAGATTTACACAAAGCCACATATAGCAACCATAAGGCTTCTGAGATTTCATCTAGAAATGTCTACTGGATGTTAGAACTGCCAGACTACTCTGAATTTACTTTGAAAAGTGATCATACCTATAATGTTTTAAGAGGAAAAATCCAAAATATATAGCTATTAATTTTAGAGTGGATCCTAGAATGTTTCTCAGTTTAATAAAATTAATAAATAGAGGACAAAGAATTTAACAAAAATTATGAAAATGCAAGATGAAACAGAATTGAGGAATAAAATGAGTTTTCAAATTGAGAAGGTAAAATATTTGGGTATCATTATGACAAATATAAACTGTATGTTATTTCAAAATAATAATGTTAGCACTGAAGTTAAAAAAGATGTTAAAATGGGGAAAAGTATACTACGATATACAGAGAGAATATCTGTGATTAAGATCAGGGGTCTCCAACCTTTTTGGGTTGGCAGACTGGTGGGAGAGGGAGGGGTAGGCGCCTTATGCACACATGCGCAAACCTGAATGTGGCCACATGTGCGTGCACACATACAAACAGGCTGTGAGCATGTGCACCACACAAATAGGGCTGCAAGCATGTGCGGGAGGCTCTCAGTGATGGCGGTGCCTGTGTGAGGCTTGTGGTGCCAGCACTGCCAGGCTCATGGTGATGCTACCACCAGCGCAAGGATTTTGCAGTGGCCCACAGTGATGCCACCCCAGCTTGAGGCTCACGCCACCCCCGTACGAGGATCATACCATGGCCTGCAGCAATGCCGCCCCGGTGTGAGGATCATGCCGCTACCCCATGCGAGGATCACACCACAGCCCGCAGTGATGCCTCCCAAGCACAAGGCTCACGCTGCCACCCCATGCGAGGCTTGCGGCATGGCCCGCAGCGCTGCTGCCCCGGTGCAAGGCTCATGCTGCCACCCCCACATGAGGCTCACGCTGCAGCCCACCTGCTGCTTGCAGTGCTGCCGTCCCAATGCAAGGTTTGTGGCAACACTGCCACCCGCGCGATACTAGCGGTGCTGCCACCGCCTGCACAACACTCGTGTCAATGGTGGCACGAGGGGGGGTGAGCACGCGCACATGTGCCTGCACTGCCCAGCTACTCACGCAGCCCGGTGGCCAAGAGGCCATTGCCCGGTAATGGGCCATAGCCCATAGGTTGGGAACCTCTTATTAAGATGAACATTTTCTTAAAATGTTATTTTTGTATCAAACAATACCTGTTTTGACTACTGATGTACCATTTGAAAGAAGATTTGTCTAAATTTCTTTGGTAAGAGGAAAAAAACCACAAGTTAAATATAAAGTATTATCCAATGTAAAGGAGACAAGTGGATTGGGTCCACCTACTTTGAAATTATACTTTGTTGCTTGTTATTTACGTTGGTTGAAAGAGTAGATAAGTTGAAAAAACATGATCTGAGATTTGGATGACATGGATTTGACAAAACTAAGGTACTAAAGAGAATTTTTATTATATATATATATATTTAACATACATACATACATACAGTACATACATACATACATACATACATATACCATTGTTATATTTCACCAGAGAAATTGTTTAGAATGTATGAAGGTACTTCAATTTATGTTGGAAATGGGAACAAGATGAAGAGACATTTTAGTTATTTATTTCATTTTTATTAGATTTTTTTTTAATCCTGCCTTTTTTATATAAATAACTCAAGGTGGTGAATACACATAATACTCCCTCCTCATATTTTCTAGGCCAGGGCTTTCCAACCAGTGGTACGGGTACCACCTGTGGTACATTGGCACCTTGCAGGTGGTACGCGACCATCCTAGAAAAGTGGTAGCGTGGGAGGGGAATGAGCTGAACTGGTGGCAGCACCGCATAAGCCTGCGCGAGAGATGGCTGGAGCTGCAGGGCTGTCAGGGCTCAGCGGAAGCGCCAGGATCAGTGCCGCTTTCCAGCTGATCGACGCTTCTTCAGGGCTGTCAGGGCTCAGTGGAAGCGCCAGGATCAGCACCAGGCTCCAGCTGGAGCTTGGCGCTGATCCTGGTGCTTCTGCTGAGCCCTGAAGAAGCACCGATCAGCTGGAATGTTGCAGCATCTCCAGGGTCTTGTGATTTATATTCAGATGCTTGGCAACTGATTCATATTTATGACAGTCAGTGTCCCAGGGTCATGCGAATTGACCAAAACCTGCTACAACCACCCATCAGATGGGGAAAATAAAAACCAAGCACCCCAACCCCACCCCCACTGCCAATCCTCAACAGTAATGCTCACAACAATGAAAACCTCGGACAGGAGGAAGAGCGCCACCGGGTTGGCAGGCAGGTATCTTGCTCGGCTGTGGCTTGGGGGGCACTTTTTCAGTGCCATTGTAACTTCTAAGAGTCACTAAGCGAACTGTTGGAAGTCAAGGACTACCTGTACTTTATCACTTTTTTCCTTTTTTTTTTTTTTTTGGTCATCAAGTTTTTGACACCTTGCTAGGCGATTGGTGGTACTCGGATGTTGCCATATCCTAAAAGTGGTACAATGGGTGAAAAGGTTGAAAAGCCCTGTTCTAGGCAACCACAACCCAGTGATATAGGTTGGGCTGAGAGATAGTAACTGTCCCATGGTCACTCAGCCAGCTTTCCTGCCTAAGGCTGGACTAGAATGCACACCAAACTGACTCTTTTATCTTTTATCATGTTTGGTAGCTGTGCAAAACAGCCAGAAAAGTTTGGATATACAGTAAATACATTAATCTAAAGACTAGTGTACAATTGAAACCAGAGATTTTTCTTCGGAGCCTAATGGATAGACAGATGGAAAAATAAGTCATGGAACTTTGTTATTATATATAACTGCAGCAAGATTATTATATGCTCAAAAGTGGAAAAGTTCAACACTATCCACAATGCAGAAATGATGGTGAACACGATGGAACTTGCAGAGATGGCTAAACTGACTTTCTTGATAAGACAAAAAACAGTTGTCTATATTTATTGTTTTCTGGAAATCATTTATAAGCATTTGCATGAAATAACAAAAAAATGAAAAATCATCTGGTTTTGATGATTAGAAAAAAAAACTAGATAGTAGAAAAAAAGGCAGCATTTCTTTTTGTAACCATAGAGTAAAAGATAATTTTGTAATCATACTTGGATTTGCTGCAAAGAAAATAGCAAGATTCCTCCTTCTATTTCTTTTGATCTTTTCTTTTTGCATTTTTTATTTATTTTCCTTTCCTCTTTTTTTAGAGTGCTAATTCAGATAAGCAAGATATTTTTCTCTGTAGATACAAGAATAATCATGATTGCTCCTGCAACAAAGAGCAAGTATAGTAGCCACATTTTATTATAATATTTTTCCCCATAAGGCATCACCTTTTAATCTGGGAAAATAACAACATGGAGCTATTATGCTTCTTCAGTTGAATTGAACAACCGGTCTATAAAACCTCATTAGATTGTTGACTGAATTGTCCCTGAAAGCTATACATAACAAGCATACATTAATTATCCACAGTCCTGCAGTAGGGAAAGGGAATGCTGTACTTTCTGATTAGTCAGAGTAATAAGTCAGTCAATGACACATTTCCATTGAACGATCATGATGGTGGTGGTGGTGGTGGTGGTGGTGGTGGTGGTGTCAATAGAATGTGAATAATGATCAAACTCAGGAATAAAATCCTCTCATAAGATGATGATGATGATGATGATGATGATGATGATGATGATGATGATGATGATGATAATAATAATAATAATAATAATAATAATAATAATAATAATAATAATAATAATAATAATAATAATAATAAAGTTGGAAGGGACCTTGGAGGTCATCGAGTCCAACCCCCTGCCCAGGCAGGAACCCTACACCATTTCAGACAAACGGTTGTCCAATCTCTTCTTAAAAACTTCCAGTGTTGGAGCATTCACCACTTCTGGAGGCAGGTTGTTTCATTGGTTAATTGTTCTAACTGTCAGGAAGTTTCTCCTTAGTTCTAGGTTGCTTCTCTCTTTGGTTAGTTTCCACCCGTTGCTTCTCGTCCTGCCTTCAGGCACCTTGAAGAATAGCTTGACTCCCTCTTCTTTGTGGCAGCCCCTGAGATATTGGAACACTGCTATAATAATATAATAATAATTTAAGAATTATTCTTATATGATTATCTGAAACACATTGTGCTAATACAAGCATATGTACCTTAGCATTCAAATTTCATTTGTGGATTCTGTATAGCCATACACAAATAAGCCATATAATCTCTAGCACAAAGAGAAATGGGGAAAAAAGGAAAAGTAAAGTTATTGTGGATCCTGTAGTGGAAATCAAATGGTATAGCTTTTTCATCATGTATATTTTTCGGTCTTATTTTTGTTTAAGTTGATCTAGAAGTGTCAGTGTGGTATAACGATTAAAGTGCTGGATTAGAAATGGGGAGAATCAGATTTAGTGCCTCATTTTAGCAATCCAGGTCACTGAGAGATCACAGTCAGTCGCCACAGCTTTTTCTTTCTCTTTCTCACTTGGATCCATATACTAGACCATTTTACATACCACAGCTAACCAAGCCATCTTCTGAAATGCTTTCTTTTATGATTATATGGATAAAATAAACATGTTAATCCGCTTGTCAAGATTAAGTCTTCCCCACTATTTGTGAATGAGAATGCTTCTTTGAGAACCTAGAATAAATTATAAGGAATTTACTCCCCAAATTAATGTCAAATATAGATTTTTCCCAAATAACTTAGCAAACAGCATTTAATCTGACAATATAAATACCATATCTCAGTCAAAGCATAGCTCTTAACCATACACAGGTATACATACAAAAATGGAGTATCTCTGATAATGAGTGTTTAAATCATCATTTTGATAGCAGGGGGCAGCCCCTAACCATTTTTGCAATATATCAAAAAAAGTAAGTAGGTTGAGACCTGGTTATTAATTGATAGGATACCCATATCTTATTGTACACTGATAAATTGAAAAAATCGTGAAAGAAAGTGATCAATAACTACTTCCATTCTGTTACCATGAAAACTACTTGGACAGCTCACTAGCAGCAGAATTTGATTTGATGGAGACTTCAATTTTTAACATAATCATGTTACATCCAATCTGTTGTTTTTCAAGTATAAAATGATATGAGCAACATAAACAGGTTAGATGAAATTCATGAAATTCATGAAAACACTGGAGTAGACAGACCACACAGCTGACATTGAGAAAATACCCTCCTCCTTATGCAAGAAAATACTCTTCTGACTGTGACTGAAATGTGTGCACTTTAATGTAACAAGATACAGTTCTAATGATAATATTCACTGGTTTCTAACCAGGCTCCGCAGGCAGTAACAGTTGAACTGAAACTTTTCACTTGGGGTGATAAGACTGAACTCAAAGAGGGAGTGTTTCAAAAACAATTCAGAAAACAATCCAAGATTTGAGTTATGTAACTTATTGATGCTGCACGTGCAACATTCTTTCATTCACTGGACTTTATATAAAACTCAGCACTGCTTTTGTCCTGGCAGAACAAAAATCATTTTTGCTAAGGATATAAAAGAAAAAAATCTTTATGAAATTAAGAATCACCAGTGAAGTCTTTTGCTTGGGTGAGAATGACAGTCAGGCAAGAAAGTTCTCTTCCTGTTGTCAATGTGGGGGAGTGTCAGAATCAGGAATTAACAGGAATTCAAAATAAGCCAGTCTTCAGGACAGTTATTTGCACTTGAAAAACCAGTGCATATCTTTTATAGAAAAGACAGTATATTGAATAGGGCTTTGCAGATTTTCAAGGGGTTGCTTTCCTCTAGTGAAGGCTCAAGCATAACATCTCCTCAGAGCAGCTTTGTGAACCTACTCTACTCCAAGACTGAAGTCGCTGCATCACTTCATGTTATTACCACAACACTCTTCTACGGTTCCCTGCAGCAGGTCAGAGATGCCTGCATTTGCGCTCAGCACAAAGAAACAAACCTTTTCAGCTTTGCAACTGATCAAGGAGGCTGTAAAGCAACATAAAGCATCTCAGAGAAGTGAATCAGAATCTCCTGGAACAAGGCTGGTTCTGGCTCTCCACGTTATTTTTCTTTCCTGGCCAAGCAAACTGTATATCACCAGGTGGCTGAATCAAAGTATCATTTGATTTTCTTCCGTGTCCTGCAACAGCATTGCTCTGAGTTGTGTGGGAAATTGTAAAATGTGGTTTAATCAGCACATTTACAGTGAATGGTATTAATCACTAACAAGGATCATTGACAAGGGAAGGAACCAGTCAGAGGATATTTTTTCCAGGCTGCCCTCAAACCAGGAGTCATTCTTTTATATAAGACTTTTCTTACAAGACCATAAATGCATAGGAAGAACCATGAACTGAAATTCTGCTAATTAAAAGGAATTATATTTCAGTTTATGATCTAAAGTAGAACAATTACAAGACATGAATTGAGTGGCTCTTAAACCAGTCCAAAATGTTGCAGATCATAAGGCATGTAATGTATCTAAAACTGGTGATCAAAGTTTGAGAAACTGGACAGCTAAGTTCCAGCTTCAGGGTGAAAGATAATGAGAACAATATTCAGGAACAATTCAAATTGGTCAAGCAATGGCATTTCAAATAGCAGAAGTACTAAATTTCACAGGATGGGGGGGGAACTAACAAGAATGATAATTTTCTTTTAGACGTTGAGAACCATTGATTAATAGTTAAATACTGAAACTCTAATGCCGCCTTTCCTGGCACAGATGCTACACTTTGGGATGCTGCTTCAAGAAAGTCCTGATCCTGCAAACTGTCTGCCTCATTGTTTCATTCTCAGCAGCACTGTCTGGCACAACTTCTGTGTGGTACTTTATCTTGGGATCCATTTTCCATCTATTTTTCCAAAGAAAAATGATTTGAGAAATTTATGTCAGCAAGTGATATCACTTGTTGGATTCATTATGTCCAACAGATATGAGGGTGGGAAATTTACACTTGACTTTTCTTTTATACGAGTGTAGAGAATTGTTTTACTCTGTTTTAGATGATTGATCCTCCCAGTTGGTTAGTGGGGCTTTCTAAGATTTCATGGTGAACACTTTCTTGCTTAACATCTATGGAAATTCTCAGTCATCCAGGTCATGATTGTCCCAAAGGCACAATCAAGAGGCAACTGGACTTTGTTGTTACAAGAAAATCCAGTTGCCTCTTGAAAAAGAACTTTTGGGACTTTCTTGCTTATTTATTTATCTTAATTTCTGAATGGCACCTCCATTTTAATAGCTATGGACAGCTTATGGAAATGCAATTAAAGCAGATCTTAAAATATTATTAAAACATTATAAGAATCCTTTTGAAAACAAATTAAATATAAATATAAAAGACCTAGATAAAGTTCTAGAAGTATCCCTTCTCAGGAAAAGTTTGTTTCTTTGTTTATTTCCTACACTATAGGTTCTATAGTATAGAACAAGTTGCTCTATGACTCCCATCCACCCTGCAAGCCTTTGTTTCAGGACATCTAGGGCAGAAATGAGTTGCCCCTTTCATCTGATTTGTAGGTCGTGTTTTGTTATTTTTTATTAGTTTATTTGGTCCAGTTTTGTAAACTTTATATTGGTTGTCATTATAAATTATCAAGAGTCTTTGGAAGAAGCGGAATACATATTTTTGTATAAATAAGCAATATGTTTTGAGCCTCTTCTGATACTGCAATGGGCTTTATTTCAACCCCAGTGATGACTTGTTTCCTAGAATGAGTTCTACAAAGTGGAAAACAAAATTAACTGTACATATCAAATGTATCAATGGTAAGGTCCACAAAGGGTGCACATTAATGACTTAAGAATCTGTGTTCAACTATACCAGAACACTGAAATGTGCTGAGAGGTAAATTAGGTTCTAAAATAAAAACTATCCAGTTCCTGAAGTTTTTGCAACTTTTTCATATTTCTTTAACACTACATTGAACAGGAGACACATGCAGAAGTAGTAATGTGAACAAAGTAAAATGAAATTAATTCTAGTCAGTAAATAATTATTTAACAGCCACAAAACATGTATTGGCACTCTTTATTTTTCTTAGCAATTATGTTGTGTGAAATCCCCATGAAACAGCAAGTTTCACTGAGATAAGAACTGGGATTTGAACATATCGCAAATATTGTCATTGTTTCTAACCCTCCAACCTAGAGTGCCTCTCAGTTTTTATTGTGTCTAACTGATAACAGGCAGATCTGAGATATAAGAACTTATTTTGCATGAAAGTATTACTTATCAATGACACTATATGGTTCCAATGAAAGGTAACCTGTTTTAAAATAATTTAATGTTCAAATTTTACTTGCAATTGTAACTTGCAATTGTGTGTCCTAATATCACTGTAGCACAAATAGGTATATTAAGAATTATGAATATTGAGTAGAGTGGAAGCTACTTCGTGGAACACTTAACCTCTTTGAAAATTGGGATTATTTTCATTTTCATGATAATGGGATTTTTATTCTAAGATTGCTTGAAGGTATGTGCACTAATGGAAAGGAATGTGAATACCTAGAAATTCATTTATTTGTTCAGGGAACAAAACTGTACTGGTAGTGATTTTATTAGATGCAAATAAGTATTATACTAATGATACACAGAGAAGGAGAAGAGGAGGGAAACAAGAAGAAACCTTTGCTTCCTAATTTTCAAGATACTTCTCAGCTTTGAGAGTCATAGGCCATGAAATATGATTTCTATTTGGATTTCTACAAAGCCAATATCAATCAGAAATTTATATGAAAATGAGCTTTTGAGCAACATGAGAACAACTGGGTTCTTCTGACATCTAAACTCATATTATTTCAGACAGAAAAAAAATATGACAGTTGCGGTAGAAAGCAGAAAGGACCAACTAAAAGCCTTATACTTACACCTTACATTCTGGGAAACAAAGATGTCACAAACATGAGCAAATGCTAGTCCTGAACATTCTTATAGAAATGCTGCTATTTAGGGTGGCTACATATCCATCTTTTCTAAAGTCTTCTTCTAGAGTTGTTCCATCATAATTACTTATTTCAGAGTGTTCCCTATTTAGGTACTACAATGCCTTTTAAGGACCCTAAAAAGAGTTGAAGAAGCTTTGAAGCTACCCGTTAATAACTAATATCAGGACAGTAAAATGAGAGGACACTTCCTTACTTCTCACTTTAGTGAGGTATTCTGCCTATATTATGCTAATTAGGTCTAGATTTGTCTCTGTATATATAACTGCAGGCAGTATAAAAGGTATAAATCCTTTTTCATTTTTTGGAATGAGACATTATCTCCTTTCAGGTGATTTGTAATTAGCTGTCCCAGGGGTACTTGTAAACACCCAACAGCCATTTTACTTTCTGAAATTAGCATCCAAGAAGCACCAATGAAATTCTTTATCATTGCTTTCTCTTCTTGAATGAGTACTTTTGAAGATATAATTTCATTAAGGACAAACCATATGATCAATAGAAACCCAGATTTGAAAGCAAAATCAATCCTTTTTTATTATATCATATTTTTCTTTTAATCAGAATTTCATTATTTTTAAGTTATGTTTTCTCACTGGATCATCATACAATTTAATTCTGTCTGCATAAAAAAGAGTTTAAAGCTCATATGCTTTGTTTTTCTTTAGTTCAAGCAATAAATTTTCTTTGTTATGTCATTAAAAAAAAATACTCCACTAATATTTTTTTTAAGTTTTCAGCACATAGTGAATTAAGTGTGCTTTAAATTTTAGAAGAAATACGTAATTGTGAAGTAAATATATCAGTCAAATAACTCATGTTTTGTATTAAAAAACTCAATTCTTCCAATACTCCTCTCAATTTTGCATGAGTCTATAAAGGGTGTCTTCTTTAGATATTTTGTTTCTCCATTTAATCATTGTGAGATGCCAACTGGGGCACAGGTATAAATACGTTTCAACAATAAGATTAAAATTACAACAATTGATAGTACTTTAGTAGGAGCCTAAGAAGAATACTCAAGAGATAAAAGTAAAGCTGAAGTTGTTTCAAATTGTTTATTTCTGTCTGCTTCAGATTCTGCTTCCTATTTCTGTGAGTCATATCCAGGTAACAATAAGATCTGGCACCATAATAGAAGATGAAAGTGGAGAAAAGATGGAAGAGAAAGAAGATAATTCTTTTTTTCCAAGGTCCCATTATCAAACAATAAGTCTTCTCTGCACCCACATTCACACACAAGTATAGCATTTACTACATTCATGAAATATTTATCTAATGATTCCTCTTGGAAAACAATGGCCAGAGAAACTTTTCTAGAAAGGGATGGCAAACTGAGAAGAGATGAAAACCAGTGCAATGAATGTCACAGTATACCGATAATTAAATAGGCATATTGTGACATAAATTAATGTAAGTACACATCCAGTCATTGTAGTCTGTCTTTCTTTCTTTCTTTCTTTTCTTTCTTTCTTTCTTTCTTTCTTTCTTTCTTTCTTTCTTTCTTTTATTTCCTCCATTCTTTCCTCCCTTCTTTCTTTCTGTCTTTCTTTCTGTCTTTCCTTCCTTCCTTCCTTCCTTCCTTATCTTTCTTTCTTTTTTCTTTCCTTCCTTCCATTGTTCCTTTTTCATTATTTTTTTTAAAAACAGAATGGGGAAGTGGAAAATCTAAAATGGCAAAATCATGTAATGATACATAATGATAATGATATTACCATTATGTATCATTATATTACCTTCTTTTGGTAGATAATATTTTATGGAGGTCCAGAACCCTTCAGCCCGTATATACTCAAGGTTTCATTGACTGTGGAACATAACTGCCAGAAACAGCATGTGTGTGGGTGTGATAGAACATCCCAGGGTTTAGTCACTGATGAAAGCAGGAACGTAGGATAGGAACATCAAATGATATAATTAAGCAGCTAAGAGAAAAGAAAAATATCTCCAACATCTTTATTTTGAATGCTTCAGTCCATCCAAAAAACTTTGTTAGAAAGTAATACTAAGGGTTGATGGCTGTATGTCATCATTTATTTTGGAAGTGTTACACAAGGAACCTTTCCCAAAATTTCAAATGTGCCCATCAGTTCTGGAATAGTGGCTGAGCTATTTTCTGGATGAAAAATCCCATAAAAGTACACTTACTTCTTTCTAAAGAATACTAAAAGGCCCAAATGCAAAAACCATAGAGATACTATCCTCAAAAACTTTCTGCCCAAGACTGTCTTGGCCATTATTCAATGATACCAAGGCATTTAACAATGACCTAGCAGTAGAATCAAGAATATATGGAGAAAAATCACCTTTATTTTACATTAAAGAAAAAAAGTAGGATAAGGATATGTTTAAAAATAAAAATAATAATAAAAATTATTTATACCATCAAAGGAGATTTTAATGAGCTGCAGTTCTTACCCTATTAATGTGCCTATTATCTATCTACCTCTGGAATATTGTCCCTCCAGAAATTAGACTGGGCCCCACTCTGACACTCTTTTATAAGGCCCTGAAGACGTGGTTTTGCCAGGGGGCCTGGAGAACCCAGAGTGGGATGGAGCCCATTAAATGGTTGATTTGAATGTGTGTTGTCACTTTTATGATTATTTTATTTTTAAATTTTTATTGTTTTTATTTTTTCTACATTGTCTTTTTATTATCTGTAAACCACTTAAAGTGGCTGTGAGTAGGAGGCTATATAAATTAAAATAAATAAATAAATTTGTCATTTGTGAAACTGCTTTGGTTATGTTGTTATACTATTTTTTCCCTAAATTAGCCATTTTCTGAATATGCACTGTGTGTTGAACTACAGACTAACTAGAATTAGCAGTGCATTCTAAGCCATACACATGGACAAATCCCCCCTTCCCATCCTGTATTGTGCATATACATCTACTAAGTCTCTACTTGGCATAATGAGTATAATGAATGAGGACCAGAAGCATCTGTGGGCTGGTGGGAGATGTCAAAAAAGTCAAGTTGGTAATCATAATTGTACAAATGATAACACCCTTTTTTACATGTGTTGCATGTAAAAAAAAGAACAAGGCTTCCTAATTGTGCAGTTGCAATCACTTTGTAGGCCAGAGTTTCAGATAAATAATGAAGAAATTTGAAAAAAAAACCCAATTTAAGCAATGTTACTTCTACTTCTAAAAATGGTTTACATTATATTCGGATGAGCTTATTTGGGAAACAATTTTTTCTCAACAATCTTGATTTAAATCCTACCTAAGAGATACAAAACTGGGACAAAGAGACTTAGATATTATAGTCTGAAAGGAATTATGCTAAAACAAACAAACCAAAAGGGCATAAAATAAACCCCAGATGTTCTGAGGATATAGTGTTTCAGCATATTTTCCTTAAATGGATGTGGAATGTATTGTCTCATTAAAAATAGATTCATAGTTCCTCTGAGTATTCTTATGGAAAGAAATTATATTTTACTTATCACATCTTGGTATGTTGGTATGTTGGCATAATACACACACACACACACATACAAACATATGCTAGCTCTCTGTGTTTGTGCATTATTCCAGCAGTTGTGCTAGTGATTTAATTCAGCATTTCCTCTCCACTAGAATGCAAATAGGTAGGAGAGTAAACTGGTATAAACTACAGGCTGCTCTTTTACTTTCTGCTATCTTTCCTCAAATAAACTCAGAAAAGTAGAATAATCTGCTGGAGACAAATTAACATTATGTTCCCATATTTCCAATTTCCATGTTTTGGGAATTATTTTTTTCTTTTTATATATATAATATTTTATTAATTTTCCAATTTTCCATTTAATTATTTAAAAATGTGGGTTAATCAATAGTTCGATAACAAAATCTTTAGTACAAATCTCAAGTTACAACATCAAATATTTCCTCTCTTTTTCCTTTAACTTTTACTGTCTCGTATTTAAGCTGATACAGTTCTTATTATATCAACTCAGTAAAAACATCATTATTACATTTATCAATAAATTTTTAGTTTATACATATCTTAATTATTTTTTACATTCAATCTTAAAATCCCTTTAACCCTTTAATTAATAATATGAAATCCCCTCTAATAAATCAAAACCCCAATTTTCTTCAGTCTTATTCTGGCTTTCTTCCTTTGCCAAATAGGCTTCCATATTAGTGCTTTTAGATCATCAAATAGATCTCCCTCTATTATTATATATGTTATTTGAAATAAAGGAGACCATTTAATTGCCATTTTTTGGGAGGGACTAGCCCATTTATATTCATAAAGTTGTCTCCCTATTATTCCAATTCACCATGATTGCCCTGATATATTTATCTTCCATTCAATCTGTTCTTCTTCTTTCTCAAATTTCTTCTGATTTATATAGAAAGTCTTTTCCATTTTCAGTGTTGTCACTCCCTTTTCTGGATTTTTCATTAACTGTATTTGTTGGTCAATTGAGTCCTCTGTCTTAATATTTGATTGTTCCACTTCTTCTGTTATCTTCTGCATTGTTAGTTCTTTGGTTGTAGTCAAAGTTTGGGTTTGTGTATCTAAGCTGGCGTCTTGATCTTTTATGTTAGGTCTTATTTTATCACAAGCTGAAAGAATGGTTTCATGTATTGCTTTCAACATGGAAAGGATCTTTTTCTGGTATTCATCCATCTCTTTCACGTGTTTATAAATAGTCTTTATAGTAGAAGTCGTTTGTCAAGCAAGATTTTATAGTCCAAGGTATTTCATCATCTCATATAGTAACCAATAATCCTCAAATAAAGAGATAGGAAGGCAATTCCCCATATATAACTCTGAAAGTCAGTAAGGGTTTACATTCACAGTTCAAGTAGGCCAGTTATGCCACCCGGCTGTTCTCTTACAGCTGAGTTTCTCACAGGTGGTTCCAAGGTCGAAAGAGGTCTTATCAAAGGTCTGGGCTTTGAGCCAAGCCTCTATTAAGAAATAACAAGTTGTAATACCAAACTTCGCCACAAGATGTTACCGATGCCGTTTAAAGTTCTTTAAGTCCAAAATTTTTATAATCCTTTTTCCAATTTTATTTCTTTTTTGTAGATAAAAGCAAAAGTCTCCAATAAAAATAGTAAAAAAATTTTACTCCCCAAGTTTCAGGAATATATAAATGCAATTAAATTAAAGTTGTTCTTTTAATGCTTTAATTCAGTCACCACTATTCTTAGAGGGTGGGATAGAAATTCCCTTCTCTCTCTCCTCATAGGTGGAAAGATACTTCAGGCAACTTTTACAGGAAAAGAAAGTACTTAGGGTAAAGAGAAGTTCGAATCTCACCCAGTTTCATCCATGTTGCTTTCAAAGTGCTTGGTAGTAAGTTTGACTTTGGCTGTCTGCAGCCTAGTGATGGGCCATATTACTATGGCGGACTTTCCTCTGCCGGTTTGGAGGGCTACCCCAGATTGAGCAGAAGGGCTGCTGCCCTCCTGTAAGCAAGCGGGGGTCCTTTCCTTGCTTGTCTTCCTGCAGGGTGACTTTCGACCCTTTCCAGGGTCCCCCCATGGAGCAAAACCGAACGTGGAAGATGGAGGTCACCTTCCAGTGGCCGCAGCGGCTGCGATGGCAAACTGGAAGCTGGGAATTATTATTTTTTGATTGATTGATTGATTCAATTTATATAGCTGCCCATCTCACAGTAGGAACTTTGGGCATGTTACATCATTTAAAAACAACACAACAACCTAATATAAGCAACAGCTGAGGACCTAAATAAGTCTAAACAAATAATAATCACATCACAAGCAATAATCAGCATTCTGATCCCCATGCCTAGAGTGCATCCATATCTTAAAGACTAATTATAAAAACTAGCATGTTTTTTAATTTTAAATGAATATTAAGTCTAACACTTTTTGGAAGCAAGAAGAAGCGTAAAACTGCAAGAAGGATAACCCACAATTTTGAGAGGCCCTAACAAATGTATAGTTTGACCACCATGGATCTTAACAATACATGTATCACATCAAATGGCAACACCCAGCCCTAAGAATGCTGAGAAGAAGGGGACTTCTTAGCTTCCATGTATTTGAATGTAATTTTATCAGGAATCCCACAGCTGAAGAGTAGCCTGGGATATTAAAAAAAAAAAAATCCAAAAGAAGATAGTGGTTAATCACTTCTGTACTGTTGCCAAGAAAACATGTGTCCATGTATGTATTTTGTCTGCATATTTATTTATCACAGGTTTAGGCTGCCCAATCCCCAAACAACAGCCAGTGGCTTTAAAATTAAAATATAGACACCAGAGGCTGGGCTTGATTCAAGACAGAATTTAAATATATTCCAAGTCTAGCCTTTTGAATCAAACATCATGAGCCCAAAATCAGCAGTTTTACAAATGGAAGCAGGGATTATCAAAGAAGTGAGTGAAATTCCGTCCAGGGAAAGCAACCTGGATACTGTAAGCTGTTCATATCATTTAGCTGTTATAAATAAACTTAATTGTTGTTGCTTAATTGAAAAATTCAGGCCATTTTATGAAGTAAAAACACCATGTTAGTCCAAGAATATTTAATAGTAAAGTAAGTTAAGCCATGAGACAGAGTTAAAACAGAATATTTTGGTAATAAAGCAATACTATGTATATGTGTAAAAATGTATATCTGTTATGTAAAATAAAAGTATAAGTAAATAAGCTCAATTTGAGAATTTAAATATATTATTATATAATCCCAGATTTAATCATTGATCATTTCAAAAAATCTCAAGTAGAAAAGTAGCCTAAGTATCTGATGTCTTATAACAATTGGTAATAATATTTTAGAACTAGGACTGTTTTAAGGAATTTGAACATTCAGTGCAATAATAACATTAAAAAGCTCCCTACACACAGTCCTAGGTTCATACTGGTGATTGGTTCCTGCAAAATATGGTATTAAAACTATGTATTCAAAATGGAATGTTTGCAGAACTTGAACAAAAAAATTAAAGTTTTATCTAGAACAGGCATGTGAAACTGCCGGTCCGCAGGCCAGATACATTACAACGAAACCGCACCCACCCCATTGCCGACAATGGGGGAAAAGGTCGCGATATGTCGCACGACATCACATGATGTCACGAGTTTGACCTGCCTGATCTAGAAGAAGCATACTGGATAGAAACATCATAATCCAATACAATAATTCTTAAAAGAATGACCTTGATGGCTTGATTTATCCATTTACTAATAATGAGCTGTGTCAGCCTACAGGTGAATCTTCCCGAAAATACCATTAGCCTAACATAAACATGAGGATCTCTCTTAGTTGCAAAGTGATGGAGCCAGGAAACTATAGCCTCTTCACTTTTGCTTTCTGGGCTCACCTTCAGCCCTTTTCAGTCTGCCATTAGCTGGTTGGAGATACTATTAAGGGGCCTATCTGCATACCAGTGAATCCCATTTTATTACAAATTAGTTTTATGTCATGATATTAAACATTTTTTTACCATATGCTCTCAGTTTCACAACAAGCAAGTGCTCTTAATTTCCTTTCTCTAAGAAAAGATTTTGGGTAAATGCACAATTCTTGATTTCTCATTAGGAAAATTTTAAAAAATATTTTCTCAAGGAGTGACATTTCTCAAGCAAAGACATCTCAGATCAGGAAGAAGGACTTCCAAGAAAAGGTTCACAATAATGGAAAGATGTGCCATGAAAAAACAAAACAATATCCTTACAAACTCAGTTGTGACACAACTGTAAAATAATCTCAAAGTACCATCAAAAGTATTTGCAAAATAATTTGAAAATGCTCTGAAAAAAAGAAAACAAAGCTTCTTTTACAATAAACTGAATGAAAAGTATTATGATTTACCATTCATTAGTGGGCACAGTATGTCATACCATCATCAAGTGCAAAATCAAACACTAATATATATTAATATGCACAAAGTATATGAGTGAATTTCCTATTTACATATTCTTGGCAGAATCAGATCAAGTTTTGCTACTGAAGTAAAAACTCATTATGCATTTTAATAAGACAAGTTAGTTGGAAAAAGTACTACCAAACTTCTGTTTCTGGCTACTTTAGCTAAGACAGCTTTACTCCTACAGTGGCTGCCAAAACAAGGAGCTCCAAAGTTGCAATTAGTGCCAGTGTCAAAAAGAAAGTCAAAAATTGGGTTGGCAGAAGACACACTTTGCTTTTTTCGTCTGAAATGGTATAGGGGTTCCTGCCTAAGCAGGGGTTTGGGCTAGAAGACCTCCAAGGTCCCTTCCAACTCTGTTATTCTATATTCCTCCAGAAATACATATCACTTACACACCTTCGCTGAACTAAAGGAAAAGCTGTGACAGGCTGGTTCTTGAGGAAGTGGCTGCTAATCTAGCAGCAAGTATCTGCCAATGTCTCCAAATACAGGCTGGATAATGCTTGTTCTATGAGCTGGAACTGTGCTTGTTTAATTTTTGCAGCCCTTAGAGCTTTCTAGGTGAAAGCCACTGATATTTGGCACAAGATAATTGAATAATAGCTACAAAAGGGTTTGTTTTTTTGTGGTATCTGAAGCAGGACATTCAGATTCAGTCACAGCTCAGGTGTCAAACTCACTGCGTCACGTGATGTGTCGTGACGTATCACAACTTTTTTCGCATTGCTGGAGCTGGGGTGGGAGCGGCCTCTGCATGATGCAACCGGCCGTTAGTTTGATACCCCTGGTATATTGCATGTGTATAGGTGTGTTTTGTATGTGTATGTGTAGATATAT
This sequence comes from Protobothrops mucrosquamatus, assembly GCF_001527695.2. Taxonomy (NCBI): domain Eukaryota; kingdom Metazoa; phylum Chordata; class Lepidosauria; order Squamata; family Viperidae; genus Protobothrops; species Protobothrops mucrosquamatus. The sequence continues at coordinate 734,550 of NW_015387131.1, read as the reverse complement.
ACTTTCTTTTGAGAGCTGGCAACAGAATTTCATTTTTAATGTGGGCCAGTGTACTCACAATAAAAAAATGACAAAAAGCTTATCTTTTTAAAGATGAAATGAAAAATAGAATATGTGCAATCAGTTTAAATAATTGTAATGGATGCCTATTTTATTTTAGTCCCTTCCCATAGCACTGTAAAAAAGTTTTCTTTTCTTTTTTTTAAAGAGCAGGACTATCATTTTGAGTTCTTCCAGGAGAGGGAGTCAGTCAGTCCTTGGTGCTGCCTGAGATTGGTTATTTTCTTCCAGATGTTTCATTACCCAACCAGATAACTGAATCAGTGCAAGTGAATGTAGAGAGGCAGAGGTTGATAAGACCCATGATCCCGGGTATTTTGATCATAGTGTATTTGGCTAGGTCAGGTATGTTGTGTGATACTGCTACCAAGGATTTTTTTTTTTGTTAGTTAGGATCTATGGATGCAAAGAGTGCTTTGATATCAAATGAAACCATGACTTTATCTTCTATTTTTAGGTCTTTGGTTTTCTGAGGCATTGTAGTGGGAACTTAATATTCACTTTCCTCTAAGAGATGTCTAAGCTTCTTTGTAAGTTTCTTGGCTATGTCGTATATTGGAGTCTGTGATAATTATACAATTGGATGAAGAAGTATATTGGGCTTTTTTATTTTGGGGCGTACGTAGAAATGTCCCAGAATGGGTCCAATGCTTTTCAGATAGATAGATAAACAGACATGTGTTGTGGATCAGGAACCATATTTAATTATGGGTTCTAAATACCCTTCCTCTGCCCTTCATATTCTCATTTTCTGACCCTCTGTCTCTTAAATAATACCCTTATCGTTTTTTATTTATTAATCTTGACTAAGACTTACCTTTAGGAATTAGAATTTTTCTCTCATTATATTTCCTCAGCTGGGTTTTTAGGAAAAGTAAAGAAAAAAAAAAGATGAAGCCTTTGAAATAATCATTGGCCAAAAGGATGAATCTTGTGCTTTCTGTTCTTGCTTCAGTGCATAGTGAAACTGGCAAGCATAGATATTTCCTGATGCTGTCTGCATTGTATAATAGGACATTATTTATCTTGTGCCTAAGGCTAGATCTCTCCTTTGCTTCACATCACAATATGCCTTGGTAATTCAAGAAAGTTGGGGGTTGGCATGTAGCTGAAATTAGCAAGACCTTTCCAGCTAATATAAATAATGTGCATGGTTTGTCCAATCTTCTCATCGTGACTTGGTTACGGATGAAGTTTATTGAAAGACAAGAGCCATGCTCACATACCAGTAATATAAATATATATTTTAAAAGAACTATAAACTTTTCTTTTTTCAAGGTACAAAATCTCCAGGATTTCTTTTCTGACTCATCACCAGCCAATTCAGACCTCTTTAATTTAAACCTGGAATTAGGATCTTCCATCTTTCCTAACATGCATAATATTGCATTGTGCCTCAACATAATTTATTTTCCATACTTTAAGTGAGAACATTGTAAGCCACATTGCAGATAAAATCAATATCCTGACACTTTGAATAATACAAAAGATTTGAGTTATCTCGCTGAAATCAGGAGACCGCAAGTTAACGCAAATGAAAGAGACAGTTCTTCATCCTACTCTGCATAATTGACCCATGAACTGTATTGCTGCAAGGATTTCTCTTTTATAGTTACTACAATACTTCTTTTAAAAAGGCTTAGGAGAGAAGAGAACTGTATCATGTCTGATTACCCGCTATAATAATCAGAACTGCAATCTGTATTTTCAAAGATGGTGTATTTCTGTTAATGAAAAACCAATGTGAAACAATATGTCCAGGTTATTTCTTGATTGCTATTTGGAGATAGGTGTGACTTTAGTGGATATAGGGCTCATGGAATCCATATAGTCAGGTTATATTTGGAGGTTACCCTCTGAGACCCTCTAGGCAACTCTTCCAAGTGGTAAAGGAGATCATCATAATTTTCATAACATTTTTTCTCAAAAAAACTGACTTGATACTGAAAATTTATTTAGTTGGTTAGATAGATAGTAATTTCAATTATCCTTTACTTATTTCATCTTGATTTTATAAATCAGCCTGGAAGCTTACTGAAGAGAAATATATAAATATTTATGATTGGATAAATAATCAAAATACATTTAGACTACAGACAGATATTTTTTTTTAAAAAAAGCATGATTTTAAGCTGACTACTAAACATGCATAATATCACATGTAAAATAGTGACAAGAATGCAAAACGTATGATCTCCTCTTTGTGCAATAATATTTAGTGACTGCAAGAGAAGAATTCCTCTTGAAAAAATGCATTTGGGTTTTTGCGTCTGTGTTTGTGTGGGATAATGGGACCCAGCAGATGCCAACAATGGCATTAGTTAAATGGACATCAATGGTGGTATCTTTTAAAAGAATGGAAAAACATTCTTCTACTGAACATTCAAAACAAAAGTGAGGCTCATGGCCACTTTTTTATCTTAGCCTAGTCCAGTGCTAGAATAAATCGTGACTGTAACAAATGTTGCCAAGGAGATAATTGCAAGTGAAAAGTTAAAATACATCAATTTACAAATTTTCAGCTGTGCCTTTTCTGACAGAGAGCTTTAAGTTCCAGTCTGCTGTATTACATTAACCACCATAATGCATTTTAGAAGGCAGTGTTTCCTTTTAATAAAAGGTGATTGCTAAAAAGGTTGATTTCCCCTTCTTTCCTATATTTTAGATCTGAAAAGCACTAATCTACAGCAAAGGCTACAAATTAGGCTAAGAAGTCAGGCTTGTTTTAAGTTGGTTTCTTCCTAGATTCCTCAGTAGAATTTTAGAGCTCCTCCTGCAGTCACTGGCATTGTGGAACTCAGAAAAGGCCCTATTGTTTAAGCAAGAACAGAAAAGCAAAATTCTGAAAAGGCTCATCAAATAAAGGAGATCATTCTATAGTTTTTCACATTTAGATAAGTAAATGGAGGGAATCTCCTATTCAAAGCTATTTGTTCTGGTTAATTCAACATGCAGAAAGATTTAATTTCTTCTTTCCTCTATGAAGACAGAATACTATTCAGTTTCAGCATAATCTAAAAGTGATTAAAAACACAACCTTTGCCAGACAAATGTAACGCACTAACAGAAATAACAGGAATTATTTATTCAGGCACATCATCAGAAGTAGAAGAAATAAAGAGCCATTTTAAAAAAATGAATAATTTACAATCTTAGAGAGTGAAGAATTTGATTATTTTTTTTTGCTTCACTTACGAGTTTAAAGAGAGCCAGAGAAAACTGTTACAGCATTTCTAGAAAGAAAAGTACATTTTCACCAGTTAGAGACCTGAACATTCAAAGATATTCTATCAAACATTGTTATATGTTTATATTTTTATACATTGTTACAAGGTGTGATTATGAAAGATAAAAAAAAATCTGCTTTGTATTAAAAGATTGACACAATTTTTCAGAACGGAAAAAAACCTGAAGGTTTGTATTTGTATTTTAACTTTTTTTAAATAAAAGAAAAATAGATTTTAAAAAATTGACACAATCCAAACTTATAGTCTTTGCTTAATTATATAAAGTAATTTCTTTCATTTTCTTTCATTTTGTATTGTTTAATTTTTGTTTTAATGATATCAACAATCTGCTATATGCATCTTAATATGAACAGAATTGTAAAGGTGATTATTTGCCTTCTGGCTATTAGAGAACTGTTAATTAGATTGTAGATTGCTTTGATTTATTTCCAGAAAGATGCTTTGAGAGTATAGCAGCACAAACATGGCACCTATCTGTATCTTTCCCCAGGATAGTAAGGCTTTGGAATTTTGCAAATGGCTGTCCAGTCTCTTCTTAAAAACTTCCAGTGTTGGAGCATTCACCGCTTCTGGAGGTAGGTTGTTCCACTGGTTAATTGTTCTAACTGTCAGGAAGTTTCTCCTTAGTTCTAGGTTGCTTCTCTCCTTGATCAGTTTCCATCCATTGCTTCTTGTCCTGCCTTCAGGCGCTTTGGAAAATAGCTTGACTCCCTCTTCTTTGTGGCAGCTCCTGAGATATTGGAACACTGCTATCATGTCCCCCCTCGTCCTTCTCTTCATTAAATTAGACATATCCAATTCCAGCAACCGTTCCTTATATGTTTTAGCCTCCAGTCCCTTAATCATCTTTGTTGCTCTTCTCTGTACTCTTTCTAGAGTCTCAACATCTTTTTTATATCGTGGTGACCAAAACTGGATGCAGTATTCCAAGTGTGGCCTTACCAAGGCATTGTAAAGTGGTATTAATACTTCACGTGATCTTGATTCTGATAATCCTTTTAATTGTTTAATCTTATCCAAAAATTCAAACCATCAATTTTGAGTTTTAGTAAACACACTAAATAAATTCTAAGTGGTTAAAACACTAAAATAGTTTATTTAATTTCCTGTCAATGGTTTAGAGACAATCTTACATCTAACAACCTGTAGTTGCATGTTTATTTAACATGCAACAATCCATAACTTTTGGATTGTTGCTTTGGAAGAATCATGCTGCAAATGCTGTATTATGGGTCCTGGAAATAGAATTTGAGAATAAAAGGGAGTGAAGCTTTTTGTATTGCAGGTAAGGTAAGACTGATGATTTTCTTCTGTGCTTCAGTGCCCTAATGTGTATGAAAATGAATTACTCTAGGAGATTTTACAGAAAAGCAGTGTTGTGTCAGTAAAAAGAACTGTTTTGAGAAATTGTCTCCAGCTACCTGTTTCTTCTACTTCCACATGCGGAATATTGCTAAGCACTAATGAAGTCTTAGTTGTAATTTTCTAGTGCTTAATCTCTTCCTACCAGTTTCAGTGTCACAAAGCTTCTCTTCAGTTTGTTTGGAGTCTTGCCAAGGCTTCAATGTGTACAACTTCCCCCTCTTAAATTTCCTTGGAATGTTTCCAAAAGTAGATCCTGAATCATTAATTCTGATTTCTGGAAGCGAGAAAGCAGGATTAGTTTTGGTCTTTGCGTACCAGAAGAGATTGCATTTGGATATATGAAAATTATGTTTTCCTTCTATGCCAAATATATTTATAGATTTCCTTTGAAACCCCTCCTTCCAATCTTAGTTCTTTCCTCTTGTTTTATACATTAAAATCTTAGTTAATAGTGCTTTATTGCTATTTATTTTACCTTTTCAATAGATAATGTTTGGAAAGGGCAGTTGGGAAAGCATTAATGCAGTATGATACAACACACACCTTATTCTCCAAAAATAAGTATATATTGGATTTCAGTTAATCACAGTTACATTGCATGTTATCCCATGCAATCTGATGCTTGGATAGATCTAGGGCAGTGGTATCAAACTGCCCGCCCACACGCTGGATGCATCATAGCGAAACCGCGCCCACCCCATTGCCAGCAATGGCAAAAAAGTCGCAATCCGTCACGACACGTCACATGACATTGCAAGTTTGACACCCCTGATCTAGGAAGTGACTTTCTGATTAGGAATGCCTACTACCAGCTTGAGTAGGTGTACTTCTTCACACCATCTTGCACAAGGATGGCCTCCTTACATTAGGCCTAAATTGTTAAAAATACATTTGAATTGCTTTAGCTGGTAGATCATGTTGAATGCAGCAACTGGCTGTGTATGTTGCATTTTTCCTTAAAGAACTACCTTACTTTGCCAAATAGGTAACACAGTAGTCCTTGCATTCTGGAATAATCTCTGTCTTGAAAGTCATAAGGTAGCTTTAAAGACTCATGTCTCCTGAATAAAGTTTATATGAATTATTTTTGTTTACTTATCATTTCCCCCCCTTCATTTTTAAACTGAGTATTAGGATAGTGCAAAATAATCATAAGAATGTTTTGCAACTTGCATTATAGTAAATAGAACACCTGTCTTTGAATAGTTTAAGAAGCCACATCTTTTACAAAGCGTGCCCAGCTGCTCTGGACATTGTCCCAGCTGTTTCTACAAAGCAATATGGCTGCACATGAACATGTTTGTTGAAGCAGCCAGGAAGAGATTTGAAGCAGCCTTGAGCAAAGGATGTAGTTGATTGAATGATAGAGAAAAACTTAGTTCATATTAACTTATTTTGTAGATCACCTCCTTTCAATGCTTTTCATCACTTTTTCCAGAGCTATTTTTATATTATTTTAATGTGCTGCTTGTGTCTTAATTTGTGAATGTAAACTGCTTTGAATTTTTAACAATGGAAACAATAATATGATCATGATGCTTTGGCTGTGATACATGCTCCTTCCTGTATCAAATGTTTTAGTTCCTAAGAGAAGAGAAATCATGTTTAGGTGTGTGTCATGTATGTGTTTCACTTTGAGAGCGGGCAACTAAATTTCATTTTTGATGTGTGCCATTGTGCCCACAGTATAAAAATGACAATAAAGGTTATCTTATCTTATCTTATCTTTATTCAGAGCTATTTTTACATGATTTTAATTTACTGTTTGTATTTTAATTTGTGTTTGCAAACTGTTTTGAATTTTTAGTAATAGAAACAATAATAATATGATGATGATGATTCCTTTGCTGTGATACATGCCCTTTCGTGTATCAAATGTTTTAATTCCAAAGAGAATTAAGAAACCTTTCCAGAAAATAAATGGGACTTTCTCTGTACTCTTTAGTTGGACAGGCCATGTATTATACAGTGCCATTTGAGAAGAAACATGAAAACAATTAGAGAGACTAGAGAAGTAGAAATACACAACTGAAACATACAAATTAAATCAAGGGAACAGTTTATTATTGTTATTTATTTTCTCTATATCTACACTACATATGTGTTTGTTTTGCAGCTGTATCACATTGTGGATAAGAACTGGGTCAGTTATTCTGCTGTTAGAAAATGAAATTAAATGAAAATATGTTGCCTGAATCCATGCAGGAAAAATAGGTTTTATTTAACAGTTCTGACATGCTGGGGTTAAGAGTGAGGTTGGTGTGTTGTCTCACATTGCATGAATATGCACATGAAGGAAAGGATATGCCTCTTAAAAACAGATGCCCTGTCACTGAAGAGCAGGTGGGAAAATTATCACCCTGCAGCAAAATGACTCTGCATTATATCCTGGAAGCCTGGCATCAAAACCCTGACATTTCAACACAGGATATAATACAAATTAAAGACTTTGCGGCTATTCATAATTTTACAATGATGTCTGTCCTTGAAACTAGTTTCCAGAGTGATGGGGGAGAGAGATCTGTCTGCATTTAGAAGTGGAAGGAGGGAAAGTAATGAAAGAGGGAACTTAAGATCTCTATAAATATGGTTCATAGGAAATGTGATGTTTTTCAAATAACCTAGAGTAACGAGGTTGCAAAGCGAGGTACAATTGTATATACACATTAAAAGCAAAAGTAAAGAAGCTTTTAAATGCTCTTGCTAGATCTTTGCATAATGTAGTGAGCAGCTTTCAAAATCTTGATTTTAAAACTATAATCCAAATTTAGTGGCAAGTTTCTTTAAGTAAAATACTCAGCATTTTATCACAAGGAAAGTCCATTTCTTTTGTTTTTTTTCTTTTAAAGTTCAGTACAAACCATCTGGCTTTAAAAAAGAAGTAGGTTTAGACAATTAGGTAGTTGAGAAAATTATGCCAATATTGTTTTTGTTCTTTATCTCATTTGTTTCTTCCAAAGTTCACAATTAGAGAAGACAACTTTATTAAACTGGTACCATCCAGACTGTTATTTGTTTTTGTTTTTTCCAGAAGCTTAAGGCAACATACAGAGCACTTCTCGTCTCATTTTCTTGCAACACCCTCCATCAGATTGCAGGTTGGACTGAAAAATGATGGCTGGTCCAACGTCACACCTTGCATGGATAACAATAAGTTTGAAGTTAAATCTCCAGGTCCCAACCCAAGTCCTTCATGAGTACCTCATCCCAGCAAGATTGGCTACATATATAATCCAATAGATCTGAAAGGCATTAGGCATTAGTACTTAATTAAGCACTCATATGCTAACTGGTGATAAAAAATATATTTTCTATTGTGAAAAATTGTGTAAAATACAATGAACCTACTAATGATGGTTTACTTTGGCCAAAGGTTATCAAATGATGCATTTTTTAAGGTATTAAGCAAATAGGAGAGGAAACTCAAAAACTATTTTCTATCCCATTGTGACATATTATTTACTTTACTTATGAATACAAAACCATTATCTTTAGTTCTTAAAAATTTAGATGGTCAAGATGTGTGGGTTTGCTTTCATAGGAACGCTTTTGCATAATACTGTAAGTCCTACCCTCTTTTAAACAGGGTGGAACTTCCCCTATTTCAAAGCAGACAAAAAAGATTAA